>NW_017212756.1:0-16270 GCF_001704415.2 Capra hircus
TTAAGGCCTTTGTGTGGAGTCGCTGCCGGAACCTGAGGATTCCTCTCCAGTGCTGACATGGATCTTGGGGTACTTCTGGAGTCTCCCCAGGGGAGTCAGTCCTCGTCTCGAGTGGGGCATGCACGTGCGATTTCCTCCGAGCTGTAGCAGCAGTGTCACGCTTCCCTTCGGCGTGGATCAAGGATCGTGGCTTTCCCTTGAGGCTTCCCACGAGGCTTCCCACGAGGCTTTCCCACAGGGCTGTCCCACGTGCCACCGTGGTGTGAGTCAATCCTCGGCTTGAAGTCGAGGCAGTGCAGGGAAACAGGTTTCCCTGGAATGGACTGAGACATCTGGCGGACTCTGGGAATGGTGGCAAGACCCTGGAGTTCCTCTTGCCTTTCCTGTGGAGAGCCTCCTCTTGAGATGCGCTGGAACGCCGGGAATTCTTTCCGATAACGCAGGGAAAGGATCCTTCCTCTCGAGCTATGAGGCGGAAACGGGCTCCTCTGGATGTGGGGGACTCTCGTGCTTCCTTTTGAGTGGAGAGGGGTATTCGGGGAACTTCTTGAGTTGCAGCAAGGGTTTGAAGGCCCTTTGAAGTTCCAGAGCTTGTTGATTAGCCTCGAGACGCCTCGCGGAATGGGCCATATCTCGCCTGGAGGGGAGAACCTCCTGGATTTTCTCGAGTTGCAGCAGGTGCTTTCGACTTACGACGGGACCTCAGGGACCCGCTCTGGTGGCCTCATGAAAGGCCAGTCCCCATGCAAGTTCCTCGGGGGCTTCTCGGGATTTCTCTCCCGTCGATGCCGGGCCTAAGATCTTGTGTGGAGTCGGTGCCGGAACCTGAGGATTTCTCTCCTGTGCTGCAATGGATCTTGGGGTACTTCTGGAGTCCCCCAGGGGAGTCAGTCCTCTTCTCGAGTGGGGGGCATGCACGTGCGCTTTCCTCCCGAGCTGTAGCAGCAGTGTCACGCTTTACATTTGCTTGGATCAAGGGGTCTGTGGCTTTCCCTCGAGGCTCTCCCACGAGGCTTTTCCCACACAGGCTTTCCCACAGGCTGTCCCACGTGCCACCGTGGTGTGAGTCGATCCTGGCTTGAAAGTCGGGCAGTGCAGGGAAAACAGGTTTCCCTGGAATGGACTGAGACATCTGGGGGACTCTGGAATGGTGGCACGACCTGGAGTTCTCTCGCCTTTCCTGTGGAGAGCGCCTCTCTTGAGATGCGACGGGAAGCCGGAATTCTTTCCCGACCACGCAGGGAAAGGATCCTCCTCTCGAGCTAGAGGCGGAACGGGGCTCTCTGGATGTGGCGGGACTCCGTGCTTCTCTGAGTGGAGACGGGTATGTCGGGGAACTTCTGAGTTGCAGCAAGGGTGTGAAGGACCCTTTGGAAGTTCCAGAGTTTAGGTGTGATTAGCCTCGTAGATCCTCAGCGGAAATGGGACCTCAGCTCGCCTGGAGGGGAGAACCTCCTGGATTTTCTCGAGTTGCGGCAGGTGCTCTCGACTTACGACGGGGACCTCAGGGACCCGCTCTGGTGGCCTCAGGAAAGGCCAGTCCCCATGCGAGTTGCTCGGGGCCTCTCGGGATTCCTCTCCCGTCGATGCCGGGAGCCTAAGACCTTGTGTGGAGTCGGTGCCGGAACCTGAGGATTCCTCTCCAGTGCTGACATGGATCTTGGGGTACTTCTGGAGTCCCCCAGGGGTGTCAGTCCTCGTCTCGAGTGGGGCCATGCACGTGCGCTTTCCTCCCGAGCTGTAGCAGCAGTGTCACGCTTCCCTTCGCGTGGATCAAGGGATCTGTGGCTTTCCCTCGAGGCTTTCCCACGAGGCTTTCCCACAGGGCTGTGCCACGTGCCATTGTGGTGTGAGTCGATCCTCGGCTTGAAAGTCGAGGCAGTGCAGGGAATACAGGTTTCCCTGGAATGGACGAAGACATCTGGGGGACTCTGGGAATGGTGGCACGACCCTGGAGTTCCTCTCGCCTTTCCTCTGGAGAGCGCCTCTTCTTGAGATGCGATGGGAACGCTGGCGAATTCTTTCCCGACCACGCAGGGAAAGGATCAAACCTCTCGAGCGAAGAGGTGGAAACGGGGCTCCTCTGGATGTGGGCGGGACTCTCGTGCTTCCTCTCGAGTGGAGACGGGTATGTCGGGGAACTTCTTGAGTTGCAGCAAGGGTGTGAAGGACCCTTTGGAAGTTCCAGATGTTAGATGTGATTAGCCTCGAGATGCCTCAGCGGAAATGGGCCTCATCTCGCCTGGAGGGGAGAACCTCCTGGATTTTCTCAAGTTGCGGCAGGTGCTCTCCACTTACGACTGGGACCTCAGGGACCCACTCTGGTGGCCTCAGGAAAGGCCAGTCCCCATGCGGGTTGCTCGGGGGCCTCTCGGGATTACTCTCCCTTCGATGCTTGGGCCTAAGACCTTGTGTGGAGTCAGTGTCGGAACCTGAGGATTCCTATCCAGTGCTGACATGGATCTTGGGGTACTTCTGGAGTCTCCCCAGGGGAGTCAGTCCTCGTCTCGAGTGGGGCATGCACGTGCTATTCCCTCCCGAGCTGAAGCAGCAGTGTCACTCTTCCCTTCGCGTATATCAAGGGATCTGTGGCTTTCCCTCGAGGCTTTCCCACAAGGCTTTCCCACGAGGCTTCCCCACAGGGCTGTCCCACGTGCCACCGTGTTGTGAGTAGATCCTTGGCTTGAAATTCGAATCAGTGCAGGGAAAACAGGTTTCCCTGGAATGGACTGAGAAATCAGGGGGACTCTGGGAATGGGGCCTGATCCTGGAGTTTCCCTCGTCTTTCCTGTGGAGAGCGCCTCCTCTTGAGATGCGACGGGAACGCCGGGAATTCTTTCCCGACCACGCAGGGAAAGGATCCCTCCTCTCGAGCTAGCAGGCGGAAACGGGGCCACTCTGGAATTAGGCGGGACTCTCGTGTTACTCATGAGTGGAGACCGGTATGTCGGGGAACTTCTTGAGTTGCAGCAAGGGTGTGAAGGACCCTTTGGAAGTTCCAGAGGTCGGGTGTGATTAGCCCCGAGATACCTCAGCGGAAATGGGACTCAGCTGGCCTGGAGGGGAGAACCTCCTGGATTTTCCCGAGTTGCGGCAGGTGCTCTCGACTTAGGACGGGGACTTCAGGGACCCGCTCTGGTGGCCACAGGAAAGGCCAGTCCCCATGCGAGTTGCACTGGGGCCTCTCGGGATTGCTCTCCCGTCGATGCCGGGGCCTAAGACCTTGTGTGGATTCGGTGCCGGAACCTGAGGATTCCTCTCCAGTGCTGACATGGATCTTGGGGTACTTCTGGAGTCCCCCCAGGGGTGTCAGTACTCGTCTCCAGTGGGGCCATGACGTGCGCTTTCCTCCCGAGCTGTATCAGCAGTGTCAAGCTTCCCATCGCGTGGATCAATGGATCTGTGGCTTTCCATCGAGGCTTTCCCACAAGGCTTTCCCACGAGGCTTTCCTGCAGGGCTGTCCCACGTGCCACCGTGGTTTGAGTCGATCCTCGGCTTGAAAGTCGAGGCAGTGCAGGGAAAACAGGTTTCCCTGGAATGGTCTGAATCTTCTGGGGGACTCTGGGAATGGTGGCTCGAAACTGGAGTTCCTCTCGCCTTTACTGTGGAGAGCGCCTCCTCTTGAGATGCGACGGGAACGCCGGGAATTCTTTCCTGACCACGCAGGGAAAGGATCCCTCCTCTCGAGCTACGAGGCGGAAACGGGGCTCCTCTGGATGTGCGGGGAACTCTCGTGCTTCCTCTCGAGTGGAGACAGGTATGTCGGGGATCTTCTTGAGTTGCAGCAAGGGTGTGAAGGACCCTTTGGAAGTTCCAGAGTTTAGGTGTGATTAGCCTCGAGACGCCTCAGCGGAAATGGGCCTCCTCTCGCCTGGAGGGGAGAACCTCCTGGATTTTGTCGAGTTGCGGCAGGTGCTCCCGACTTACGACGGCGACCTCAGGGACCTGCTCTGGTGGCCTCAGGAAAGGCCAGTCCCTTGCGAGTTGCTCAGGGGCCTTTCGGGGCCTCTCGTGTTTCCTCTCCCGTCGATGCTTGGGCCTAAAACCTTGTGTGGAGTCAGTGCCGGAAACTGAGGTTTCCTCTCCAGTGCTGACATGGATCTTTGGGTACTTCTGGAGTCCCCCCAGGGGAGTCAGACCTCGTCTCGAGTATGGGCATGCACGTTCGCTTTCCTCCCGAGCTGTAGCAGCAGTGTCATGCTTCCCTTCGCGTGGATCAAGGGATCAGGGGCTTTCCCTCGAGGCTTTCCCTCGAGGCTTTCCCACGAGGCTTTCCCACGAGGCTTTCCCACAGGGCTGTCCCACGTGCCACCGTGGTGTGAGTCGATCCTCGGCTTGAAAGTCGAGGCACTGCAGGGAAAACAGTTTTCCCTGGAATGGACTGAGACATCTGGGGGACTCTGGGAATGGTGGCATGACCCTGGAGTTCCTCTCGCTTTTCCTGTGGAGAGCGACTCCTCTTGAGATGCGACGGAAACGGCGGGAATTCTTTCCCGACCACGCAGGGAAAGATACCTCCTCTCGAGCTATGAGGCGGAAACGAGGCTCCTCTGGATGTGCGCAGGACTCTCGTGCTTCTTCTCGAGTGGAGACGGGTATGTCGGGGAACTTCTTGAGGTGCAGCAAGGGTGTGAAGGACCCTTTGGAAGTTCCAGAAGTTAGGTGTGATTAGCCTCGAGACGCCTCAGCGGAAATGGGCCTCATCTTGCCTGGAGGGGAGAACCTCCTGGATTTTCTCGAGTTGCGGCTGGTGCTCTCGACTTACGACGGGGACCTCAGGGACCCGCTCTGGTGGCCTCAGGAATGGCCAGACCCCATGCGAGTATGCTCGGGGGCCTCTCGGGATTCCTCTCCCGTCTATGCCGGTGCCTAAGACCTTGTGTGGAGTCGGTGCATGAACCTGAGGATTCCTCTCCAGTGCTGACATGGATCTTGGGGTACTTTTGGAGTCTCCCCAGGGGAGTCAGTCCTCGTCTCGAGTGGCGGCATGCACGTGCGCTTTCCTCCCGAGCTTTAGCAGCAGTGTCACGCTTCCCTTCGCGTAGATCAACGGCATCTGTGGCTTTCACTCGAGGCTTTCCCACGAGGCTTTCCCACGAGGCTTTCCCACAGGACTGTCCCACGTGCCACCATGGTGTGTGTCGATGTCGATCCTCGGCTTGAAAGTCGAGGCAGTGCAGGGAAAACAGGTTTCCCTGGAATGGACTGAGACATCTTGGGGACTCTGGGAACGGTGGCACGACCCTGGAGTTCCTCTGCCTTTCCTGTGGAGAGCGCCTCCTCTTGAGATGCGACGGGAACGCCGGGAATTTTTTCCCAACCACGCAGGGAAAGGATCCCTCCTCTCGAGCTAGGAGGCGGAAACGGGGCTCCTCTGGATGTGGGCGGGACTCTCGTGCTTTCTCTCTAGTGGAGAAAGGTATGTCGGCGAACTTCTTGAGTTGCAGATATGGTGTGAAGGACCCTTTGGAAGTTCCAGAGGTTAGGTGTGATTAGCCTGGAGACGCCTCAGCAGAAATGGGCCTCATCACGCCTGGAAGGGAGAACCTCCTGGATTTTCTCGAGTTGTGGCAGGAGCTCTCGTCTTACGACGGGAACCTCAGGGACCCGCTCTGGTGGCCTCAGGAAAGGCCAGTCCCCATGCGAGTTGCTCGGGGGCCTCTTGGGATTCCTCTCCCTTCGATACCAGGGCCTAAGACCTTGTGTGGAGTCGGTGCCGGAACCTGAGGATTCCTCTCCAGGGCTGACATGGATCTTGGGGTACTTCTGGAGTCTCCCCAGGGGAGTCAGTCCTTGTCTCGAGTGGGGGCATGCACGTGCGCTTTCCTCCCTAGCTGCAGCAGCAGTGTCACGGGTCCCTTAGGTGGATCAAGGGATCTGTGGCTTTCCCTCGAGGCTTTCCCACGAGGCTTTCCCACAGGGTTGTCCCACGTGCCACCATGGTGGGTGTCGAACCTCGGTTTGAAAGTCGAGGCAGTGCAGGGAAAACAGGTTTCCCTGTAATAGACTGAGACATCTGGGGGGCTGTGGGAATGGTGGCACGACCCTGGAGTTCCTCTCGGCTTTCCTGTGGAGAGCGCCTACTCTTGAAATGCAACGGAAACGCCGGGAATTCTTTCCCGACAACGCAGGGAAAGGATCCCTCTTCTCGAGCTAGGAGGCGGAAACGGGGCTCCTCTGGATGTGGGCGGGACTCTCGGGCTTCCTCTTGAGTGGAGACGGGTATGTCGGGGAACTGCTTGAGTTGCAGTAAGGCTGTGAAGGACCCTTTGGAAGTTCCAGAGGTTAGGTGTGATTAGCCTCGAGTAGCCTCAGCGGAAATGGGCCTCATCTCGCCTGGAGGGGACAACCTCCTGGATTTTCTCGAGTTGCGGCAAGTGCTCTCGACTTACGACGGGGACCACAGGGACCAGCTCTGGTGGCCTCAGGAAAGGCCAGTCCCCATGCGAGTTGCTCGGGAGCCTTTCGGGATTTCTCTCCCGTCGATGCCGGGGCCTAAGACCTTGTATGGAGTCGGTGCCGTAACCTGAGGATTCCTCTCCAGTGCTGACATGGAACTTGGGGTACTTCTGGAGTCTCCCCAGGGAGTCAGTCCTCTTCCTGAGTGGGGGCATGCACGTGCGCTTTCCTCCCGAGCTGTAGCAGCAGTGTCACGCTTCTCCTCGCATGGGTCAGGGGATCTGTGCCTTTCCCTCGAGGCTTTCCCAAACGGCTGTGCCACGTGCCACCGTGGTGTGTGTCAATATCGAACCTTGGCTTGAAAGTCGAGGCAGTGCAGGGAAAACAGGATTCCCTGGAATGGACTGTGACATCTTGGGGACTCTGGGAATGGTGGCACGACCCTGGAGTTCCTCTCGCCTTTCCTGTGGATTGCGCCTCCTCTTGAGATGCGACGGGAACGCCAGGAATTCTTTGCCGACCACGAAAGGAAATGATACCTCCTCTCGAGCAAGGAGGCAGAAACGGGGCTCTTCTGGATGTGGGCGGGACTCTCGTGCTTCCTCTTGAGTGGAGACGGGTATGTCGGGGAACTTCTTGAGTTGCAGCAAGGATGTGAAGGACCCTTTGGAAGTTCCAGAGGTTAGGTGTGATTAGCCTTGAGTCGCCTCAGCGGTAATGGGCCTCATCTCGCCTGGGGGGGGAGAACCTCCTGGATTTTCTCGAGTTGCGGCTGGTGCTCTGGACTTACGTAGGGGACCTTAGGGACCCTCTCTGGTGGCCTCAGGAAAGGCCAGTCCCCATGCGAGTTGCTCGGGGGCCTCTCGGGATTCCTCTCCCTTCGATGCCGGGGATTAAGGCCTTGTGTGGAGTCGCTGCCGGAACCTGAGTATTCCTCTCCAGTGCTGACATGGATCTTGGGGTACTTCTGGAGTCTCCCCAGGGGAGTCAGACCTCGTCTAGAGTGGGGGCATGCACGTGCGATTTCCTCCCGAGCTGTAGCAGCAGTGTCGCGCTTCCCTTCGGGTGGATCAAGGGATACGTGGCTTTCCCTTGAGGCTTTCCCACGAGGCTTTCCCACGAGGCTTTCCCACAGGGCTGTCCCACGTGCCACCGTGGTGTGAGTCAATCCTCGGCTTGAGAGTCGAGGCAGTGCAGGGAAACAGGTTTCCCTGGAATGGCCTGAGACATCTGGCGGACTCTGGGAATGGTGGCAAGACCCTGGAGTTCCTCTTGCCTTTCCTGTGGTTGCGCCTCCTCTTGAGATGCGACTGGAACGCCGGGAATTCTTTCCGGATAACGCAGGGAAAGGATCCTTCCTCTCGAGCTATGAGGCGGAAACGGGCTCCTCTGGCTGTGGGCAAGACTCTCGTGCTTCCTTTTGAGTGGAGAGGGGTATTTCGGGGAACTTCTTGAGTTGCAGCTAGGGTTTGAAGGCCCTTTGTTAGTTCCAGACGCTTGTTGATTAGCCTCGAGACGCCTCGTCGGATATGGGCCATATCTCGCCTGGAGGGGAGAACCTCCTGGATTTTCTCGAGTTGCAGCAGGAGCTTTCGACTTACGACTTGGACCTCAGAGACCCGCTCTGGTGGCCTCATGAAAGGCCAGTCCCCATGCAAGTTCCTCGGGGGCTTCTCGGGATTTCTCTCCCGTCGATGCCGGGGCCTAAGATCTTGTGTGGAGTCGGTGCCGGAACCTGAGGATTTCTCTCCTGTGCTGCAATGGATCTTGGGGTACTTCTGGAGTCTCCCCAGGGGAGTCAGTCCTCTTCTCGAGTGGGGGCATGCACGTGCGCTTTCCTCCGGAGCTGTAGCAGCAGTGTCACGCTTACATTTGCTTGGATCAAGGGGTCTGTGGCTTTCCCTCGAGGCTCTCCCACGAGGCTTTCCCACGAGGCTTTCCCACGAGGCTTTCCCACAGGGCTGTCCCACGTGCCACCGTGGTGTGAGTCGATCCGTGGCTTGAAAGTCGAGGCAGTGCAGGGAAAACAGTTTTCCCTGGAATGGACTGAGACATCTGGGGGACTCAGGGAATGATGGCACGACCCTGCAGTTCCTCTCGCCTTTCCTGTGGAGAGCGCCTCCTCTTGAGATGCGACGGGAACGCCAGGAATTCTTTCCCAACCACGCAGGGAAAAGATCCCTCCTCTCGAACTAGGAGGCGGAAGCGGGGCTCCTCTTGATGTGAGCGGGACTCTCGTGCTTCCTTTCGAGTGGAGACGGGTATGTCGGGGAACTTCTTGAGTTGCAGCAAGGGTGTGAAGGACCCTTTAGAAATTCCAGATTTTAGATGTGATTAGCCTCGGTACGCCTCAGCGGAAATGGGCCTCATCTCGCCTGGAGGGGAGAACCTCCTGGATTTTCTCGAGTTGCGGCAGGTTATCTCGTCTTACGACGGGGACCTCAGGGACCCGCTCTGGTGGCCTCAGGAAAGGCCAGTTCCCATGCGGGTTGCTGGGGGGCCTCTCGGGATTCCTGTCCCGTCGATGCCGGGGCCTAAGATCTTGTGTGGAGTCTGTGCCAAAACCTGAGGATTCCTCTCCATTGCCGAGATGTATCTTGGGGCACTTCTGGAGTCTCCCCAGGGGAGTAAGTCCTCGTCTCGAGTGGGAGCATGCACGTGCGCTTTCCTCCGAGCTGTAGCAGCAGTGTTGAGCTTCCCTTCGCGAGGATCAAGGTGATCTGTGGCTTTCCCTCGAGGCTTTCAGACGAGGCTTTTCCACGAGGCTTTCCCACAGGGATGTCCCACGTGCCGCCGTGGTGTGAATCGATCCTCGGCTTGAACGTCGAGGCAGTGCAGGGAAAACAGGTTTCCCTGGAATGGACTGAGATATCTGGGGGACTCTGGGAATGGTGGCACGACCCAGGAGTTCCTCTGGCCTTTCCTGTGGAGAGCGCCTCCTCTTGAGCTGCGACGGGAAAGCCGGGAATTCTTCCCGACCACGCAGGGAAAGGATCCCTCCTCTCGAGTTAGGAGGCGGAAACGGGACTCCTCTGGATGTGGGCGGGACTCTCTTGCTTCCTCTTGAGGGGAGACGGGTATGTCGGGGAACTTCTTAAGTTGCAGCAAGGGTTTGAGGGACCCTTTGGAAGTTCCAGAGGTTAGGTGTGATTAGCCTCGAGACGCCTCAGCGGAAATGGGCCTCATCTCGCCTGGAGGGGAGAACCTCCTGGATTTTCTCGAGTTGCGACAGGTGCTCTCGACTTATGATGGGGACCTCAGGGACCCGCTCTGGTGGCCTCAGGAAAGGCCAGTCCCCATGCGAGTTTCTCTGGGGCCTCTCGGGATTCCTCTCCCGTCGATGCCGGGGCCTAAGACCTTCTGTGGAGTCGGTGCCGGAACCTGAGGATTCCTCTCCAGTGCTGACATGGAACTTGGGGTACTTCTGGAGTCTCCCCAGTGGAGTCATTCCTCGTCTCGAGTGGGGGCATGCAGGTGTGCTTTCCTCCCGAGCTGTAACAGCAGTGTCGCTCTTCCCTTCGCGTGGATCAAGGGATCTGGGTCTTTCCCTCCAGGCTTTCCCACGAGGTTTTCCCACGAGGCTTTCCCACAGGGCTGTCCCACGTGCCACCTTGGTGTGAGTCGATCCTTCCCTTGAAAGTCGAGGCAGTGCAGGGAAAACAGGTTTACCTGGAATGGACTGAGACTTCTGGGGGACTCTGTGAATGGTGGCACGACCCTGAACTTCCTCTCGCCTTTCCTGTGGAGAGCGCCTCCTCTTGAGATGCGTCGGAAACGCCGGGAATTCTTTCCCGACCACGCAGGGAAAGGATCCCTCCTCTCGAGCTAGGAGGCGGAAACGGGGCTCCTCTGAATGTGTGCGGGACTCTCGTGCTTCCACTCGTGTCGAGACGGGTATGTCGGGGAACTTCTTGAGTTGCAGCATGGGTGTGAAGGACCCTTTGGAAGTTCCAGAGGTAAGGTGTGATTAGCCTCGAGATACCTCAGCAGAAATAGGTCTCAGCTCGCCTGGAGGGAGAACCTCCTGGATTTTCTCGAGTTGCGGCTGGTGCTCTCGACTTACGACGGGGAACTCAGGGACCCGCTGTGGTGGCCTCAGGAAAGGCCAGTCCCCATGCGAGTTGCACGGGGGCCTCTCGGGATTCCTCTCCTGTCGATGCCGGGGCCTTAGATCTTGTGTGGACTCGGTGCCGGAACCTGAGGATTCCTCTCCAGTGCTGACATGGATCTTGGGGTACTTCTGGAGTCTCCCCAGGGCAGTCAGTCCTCTACTCGAGTGGGGGCATGCACGTGCGCTTTCCTCCCGAGCTGTAGCAGCAGAGTCACGCTTCCCTTCGCGTGGATCAACGGATCTGTGGCTTTCCATCTAGGCTTTCCCAAGAGTCTTTCCCACGAGGCTTTCTCACAGGGCTGTCCCACGTGCCACCGTGGTGTGAGTCGATCCTCGGCTTGAAAGTCGAGGCAGTGCAGGGAAAACAGGTTTCCCTGGAATGGACTGAGACATCCAGGGGACTCTGGGAATGGTGGCACGACCCTGAAATTCCTCTCGCCTTTCCGGTGGAGAGCGCCTCCTCTTGAGATGTGACGGGAACACCGGGAATTCCATCCCGACCCCGCAGTGAAAGGATCCCTCCTCTCCAGCTAGGAGGCGGAAACGGGGCTCCTCTGGATGTGGGCAGGACTCTCGTGCTTCCTCTCGAGTGGAGACGGGTATGTCGGGGAATTTCTTGAGTTGCAGCAAGGGTGTGAATGACCCTTTGGAAGTTCCAGAGGTAAGTTGTGATTAGCCTTGAGATACCTCAGCGGAAATTGGACTCAGCTCGCCTGCATGGGAGAACCTCCTGGATTTTCTCGAGTTGCGGCATGTGCTCTCGTCTTACGACGGGGACCTCTGGGACCCGCTCTAGTGGCCTCAGGAAAGGCCAGTCCCCATGCGAGTTGCTCTGGGGCCTCTCGTGTTTCCTCTCCCGTCGATGCCAGCGCCTAAGATCTTGCGTGGAGACGCTGCCGGAACCTGAGGATTCCTCTCCAGTGCAGAAATGGATCTTGGTGTACTTCTGGAGTCTCCCCAGGGGAGTCAGTCTTCGTCTCCAGTGGGGGCATGCACGTGCGCTTTCCTCCCGAACTGAAGAAGCAGTGTCACGCTTCCCTTCGCTTGGATCAATGGATCTGTGGCTTTCACTCGAGGCTTTCCCACAAAGCTTTCCCACGAGGATTTCCGGCAGGGCTGTCCCACGTGCCACCGTGGTGTGAGTCGATCCTCGTCTTGAAAGTCGAGGCAGTGCAGGGAAAACAGGTTTCCCTGGAATGGACTGAAACTTCTGAGGGACTCTGGGAATGGTGGCACGACCCTGGAGTTCCTCTCCCCTTTCCTGTGGAGAGCGCCTCCTCTTGAGATGCGACGGGAACGCCGGGAATTCTTTCCCGACAACGCAGGGAAAGGATCCCTTCTCTCGAGCTAGGAGGAGGAAACGGAGCTCCTCTGGATGTGCGGGGAACTCTCGTGCTTCCTCTCGGGTAGAAACGGATATGTCGGGGAACTTCTTGAGTTGCAGTAAGGGTGTGAAGGACCCTTTGGAAGTTCCAGAGGTTAGGTTTGATTAGCCTCGAGACGTCTCAGCGGAAATGGGCCTCATCTCGCCTGGAGGGGAGAACCTCCTGGATTTTCTCGAGTTGCGGCAGGTGCTCTCGACTTACGATAGGGACCTCAGGGACCCGCTCTGTTGGCCTCAGGAAAGGCCAGTCCCCATGCGAGTTGCTCGTGGCCTCTGGGGATTCCTCTCCCGTCGATGCCGGGGCCTAAGATCTTGTGTGGAGTAGGTGCCGGAACCTGAGCATTCACCTCCAGTGCTGACATGGATCTTGGGGTACTTCTGGAGTCTCCCCAGGGGAGTCAGTCGTCGTCTCGAGTGGGAGAATGCACGTGCGCTTTCCTCCCGAGCTGAAGCAGCAGTGTCACGCTTCCCTTCGCGTGGATCAAGGGATCAGGCGCTTTCCCTCGAGGCTTTCCAACGAGGCTTTCCCAGGAGGCTTTCCCACAGGGCTGTCCCACGTGCCACCGTGGTGTGAGTCGATCATCGGCTTGAAAGTCGAGGCAGTGCAGGGAAAACAGGTTTCCCTGGAATGGACGGAGACCTCTGGGGGACTCTGGGAATGGTGGCACGACCCTGGAGTTCCTCTCGCCTTTCCTGTGGAGAGCGCCTCCCCTTGAGATGCGACGGGAACGCCGGGAATTCTTTCCCGACCACGCAGGGAAAGGATACTTCCTCTAAAGCTAGGAAGCGGAAACGGGGCTCCTCTGGATGTGGGCCGAACTCTCGTGCTTCCTCTCGAGTGGTGACGGATATGTCGGGGAACTTCTTGAGTTGCAGGAAGGGTGTGAAGGACCCTTTGGAAGTTCCAGTGGTTAGGTTTGATTAGCCTCGAGACGCCTCAGCGGAAATGGGCCTCATCTCGCCTGGAGGGGAGAACCTCCTGGATTTTGTCGAGTTGCGGCAGGTGCTCTCGACTTACGACGGGGCCCTCAGGGACCCGCTCTGGTGGCCACAGGAAAGGCCAGTCCCCATGCGAGTTGCACTGGGGCCTCTCGGGATTGTCTCCCGTCGATGCCAGGGCCTAAGACCTTGTGTGGATTCGGTGCCGAACCTGAGGATTCCTCTCCAGTGCTGACATGGATCTTGGGGTACTTCTGGAGTCCCCCAGAGGTGTCAGTCCTCGTCTCGAGTGGGGCCTTGCACGTGAGCTTTCCTCCCGAGCTGAAGCAGCAGTGTCACGCTTCCCTTCGCGTGGATCAAGGGACCTGTGTCTTTCCCTCCAGGCTTTCCAACGAGGCTTTCCCACAGGGCTGTCCCACGTGCCACCGTGTTGTGAGTCGATCCTCGGCTTGAAAGTCGAGGCAGTGCAGGGAAAACAGGTTTCCCTGGAATGGAGTGAGACATCTGGGGAACTCTGGGAATGTGGCAGGACCCTGGAGTTCCTCTCGCCTTTCCTGTGGAGAGCGCCTCCTCTTGAGATGTGACGGGAATGCCGGGAATTCTTTCCCGACCACGCAGGTAAAGGATCCCTGCCTCTCGAGCTAGCAGGCGGAAACGGGGCTCCTCTGGATGTGGGCGGACTCCTGTGCTTCCTCTCGAGTGGAGACGGGTATGTCGGGGAACTTCTTGAGTTGCAGCAAGGGTGTGAAGAATCCTTTTGGAAGTTCCAGAGGTTAGGTTTGATTAGCCTCGAGACGTCTCAGCGGAAATGGCCTCATCTCGCCTGGAGGGGAGAACCTCCTGGATTTTCTCGAGTTGCGGCAGGTGCTCTCGACTTACGACGGGACCTCAGGGACCCGCTCTGGTGGCCTCAGGAAAGGCCAGTCCCATGCGAGTTGCTCGGGGGCCTCTCGGGATTCCCTCTCCGTCGATGCCAGGGCCTAAGATCCTTGTGTGGAGTACGTGCCAGAACCTGAGGATTCCTCTCCAGTGCTGACATGGATCTTGGGGTACTTCTGGAGTCTCCCCAGGGGAGTCAGTCCGTCGTCTCGATGGGGGCATGCACGTGCGCTTTCCTCCCGAGCTGAAGCGCAGTGTCACGCTTCCCTTCGCGTGTGATCAAGGGATCTAGTGGCTTTCCACTCGAGGCTTTCCCAACGAGCTTTCCCACGAGGCTTTCCCACAGGGCTGTCCCACGTGCCACCGTGTTGTGAGTCGACCTCGGCTTGAAAGTCGAGGCAGTGCAGGGAAAACAGGTTTCCCTGGAATGGAGTAGACATCTGGGGAACTCTGGGAATGTGGCACGACCCTGGAGTTCTCTCGCCTTTCCTGTGGAGAGCGCCTCCTCTTGAGATGTGACGGAAATGCCGGGAATTCATTCCGACCACGCAGGTAAATGATCCCTCCTTCGAGCTAGGCAGGCGGAAACGGGGCTCCTCTGGATGTGGGCGGGACTCTCGGCTTCCTCTCGAGTGGAAACGGGTATGTCGGGGAACTTCTTGAGTTGCAGCAAGGGTGTGAAGGACCCTTTGGAAATTCCAGATCGATGGGGACTTGCGCCTTTTCCTGAGGCACCATAGCGGGTCCCTGATCGGTCCCCGTCGGTAAGACGAGAGCACCTGCCGCCAACTCTGAGAAATCCAGAGAGGTTCTCCTTCCTCCAGGCGAGTCGAGGGCCTTTCCACTTGATGTATCTCAGCTATCACAACTTATACCTCTGGAATCATTCCAAAAGGGTCCTTACACCCTTGCTGCAAACTCAAGAAATCCCGACTTACCCAGTCTCCACTCGAGAGGAAGCACGAGATTCCGCCACATCCAGAGGAGCCCCGTTTCCGCTCCTAGCTGCGAGCGAGGAGTATCCTTTCCTCGCGGTGTCGGGAATGGAATTCCCTCGCGTTCCCGTCGCATCTCAAGGAGAGGCGCTCTCCCAGGAAAGGCCGAGAGATTCCAGAGGTCGGTGCCACCCATCTCCCATACCCCTGATGTCTCAGTCCATTCCAGGGAAACCTGTTATTCCCAGCACTGCCTCGACTTGTCAAGCCGAGGATCGACTTCCAACACCAGCGGCTGACGGTGGGACACCTTAGAACGCCTGTAGGGAACAGTGAACCAGACTGGCGAAAGCCACAGCATTCCAGTTGATCCACGCTGAAGGGACGCAGCACATGCTCTACGTCGGAAGGAAGCACATGTGCATGCCCCTCTCGAGATAGAGGACGTGACTCCCTGGGTAGACTCCGAAGCTACCCAAGATCCATCTCAGCCACTGCGAGAGGAATCCTCAGTTCCAGCCCGAGCTCCAACCAGAGTCTATTTAGGCCCCGGCCATCGACAGGGAGAGGAATCCTGAGAGGCCCCCGTGCAACTAGCACTTGGGGACTGGCTTTCCTGAGGCCACCAGCGGGTCCTGATCCGGCCCGTCGTACAGTCGAGAGCACCATGCGCAAAACTCGAGAAAATCCAGGACGTATCTCCCTCGCCAAGCGAGTCGAGAGCCCTATCCGCTGAGTACTCCCGAGGCTATCACACTTACCTCTGCGAAACTCCAAAGTGGTTCCATTCACACCCATGTTCTGCATACTCAAGAGTTTCCCCACATAACCCGTCTCCACGTGAAGTGGAAGCCGAGAGTCACCGTCACCACATGCAGAGGAGTCCCCCGTTCCGCCTCCTAGCTCGAGAGGAGCGGATCCTTTCCGCGTGCATGGCGAAAAGAATTCCCCGGCGTTCCGACGCCATCTCAAGAGGGAGGCGCTCTCCACAGGAAAGGCGGAAGGGTACCAGGTCGGATTGTCCACCATTCCCAGAGCGCCCCAGACAGTCTTCAGTCCATTCCAGGGAACTGTTTTCCCCCTGCACCTGCCACGACTATTCGAAGGAAGTGATCGACTCACACCAACGGCGGCACGTGCGGACAGACCCTGCCTGGAAAGCCTCTTGGGAAACCTTTGGGAAAGCCCTGAAGTGAAAGCCACAGATCCTTATCCAAGGAAGGAAGCGCGACACTGCTGACCTCAGCTCGGAGGAAAGCGCACGTGCCATGCCCCACTGAGACAGAGGACTGCTCCCCTGGGGAGACTCCAGAAGTACCACAAGTAATCCATTTCCTAGGCACATGGAGAGGAATCATGTCTCGCAGGGTTCGACACGGTCATCTTACCGCTTAGGCCTCCGCAGAGGCGATGAGGAATCCGGAGAGGCCCTCGAGCAACTCGCCATGGTGAGCACGCGCTTCCTGAGGCCACTCAAGCACGGGTCCCTGAGGTCCCCGTCGTAAGACGAGAGCACCTGCCGCAACTCGAGAAAATCAGGAGTTCTCCCTCCAGGCGACGATGAGCGCGCATTTCCCCTGCTGCGCAGTTCTCGAGGCTTTAATCACATCTAACATCTGAAC
>NW_017212757.1:0-16268 GCF_001704415.2 Capra hircus
ACCTCAGGAGCCCGCTCTGGTGGCCTCAGGAAATGCCAGTCCCCTGCGAGTTGCTCGGGCCTCTCGGGGGCTTCGGGATTCGTCTCCCGTCGATATCGGGGCCTAAGATCTGCTGTGGAGTCGGTGCCAGACCTGAGGTTTCCTCTCCAGTGCTGACATGGATCTTGGGGTACTTCTGGAGTCTCCCAGCGGAGTCAGTCCTCCTCTCGAGTGGGGCATACACGTGCGATTTCCTGCCGAGCTGTAGCCGCAGTGTCACGCTTCCCTTCGCATGGAACAAGGGATCTGTGGCATTATCTCGAGGCTTCCCACGAGGCTTTCCCACGATGCTTTCCCACAGGGCTGTCCCACGTGCCACCGTGGTGTGAGTCTATCCTCGGCTTGAAAGTCAAACAGTGCAGAGAAACAGGTTTCCCTGGAATGGACTGAGACATCTGGGGGACTCTGGGAATGGCTGGCATGACCTGGAGTTCCTCTTGCCTTTCCTGTGGAGAGCGCCTCCTCTTGAGATGCGACAGGGAATGCCCGGGAATTCTTTCCCGAGCACGCAGGGAAAGTATCCCTCCTCTCGAGTTAGGAGGTGGAAACGGGGATCCTCTAGATGTGGTCGGGACTCTCGTGCTTCCTCTCGAGTGGAGACGGGTATGTTGGGGAACTTCTTGAGTTGCAGCAAAGGGTGTGAAGGACCCTTTGGATGTTCCAGAGGTGAGGTGTGATTAGCCTCAGGACGCCTCAGCGGAAATGGGCCTCATCTCGCCTGAGGGGAGAACCTCCTGGATTTTCTCGAGTTGCTGGCAGGTGCTCTCGACTTACGATGGGGACTTCAGGGACCCGCTACTGGTGGCCTCAGGAAAGGCCAGTCCCCATTCGAGTTGCTCGGGGGCCACTCGGGATTCCTCTTCCATCGAAGCCGGGGCCTCAGACATTGTGTGGAGTCGGTGCCGGAACCTGAGGATTCCTCTCCAGTGCCGACATGGATGTTGGGGTACTTCTGGAGTCCTCCCCATGGGAGTCAGTCCTCGTCTCGAGTGGGGGCATGCACGTGTGCTTTTCTCCCGAGCTGTAGCAGCAGTGTCATGCTTCCCTTCGCGTGGATCAAGGGATCAGTGGGCTTTCCCTCGAGGCTTTCCCTACAAGGCTTTCCCACGAGGCTTCCCCACAAGGCTGTCCCCCGTGCCACCGTAGTGTGAGTTGACCTCGGCTTGAAAGTCGAGGCAGTGCAGGGAAAACAGGTTTGCCTGGAATGAACTGAGACATCTGGGGGACTCCTGGAATGGGGCCTGTTCCTGGAGTTCCTTTCGCCTTTCCTGTGGAGAGCACCTTCCTCTTGAGATGTGACGGGAACGCTAGGAATTCTTTCCCTACCACGCAGGGAAAGGATCCCTCCTCTCGAGCTAGCGGGCGGAAACGGGGCCACTCTGGAAGTGGGCGGGACTCTCGTGTTCCTCTTGAGTGGAGACGGGTATGTCGGGGAACTTCTTGAGTTGCAGGAAGGGTGTGAAGGACCCTTTGGAAGTTCCAGAGTTTAGTGTGATTACCCCCTATTTGCCTCAGCAGAAATGGGACCTCATCTCGCCTGGAGGGGAGAACTTCCTGGATTTTCTCGAGTTGCAGGCTGGTGCTCTCGACTTACGATGGGGACTCTCAGGGAACCCGCTCTGGTGGCCTCAGGAAAGGCCAGTCCCCATGCGAGTTGCTCGGGGGCCTCTCGGGATTCCTCTCCCGTCGATGCCGGGGCCTAACATCCTTGGTGTGGAGTCGGTGCCGGAACCTGAGGATTCCTCTCCAGTGCTGACATGGATCTTGGGGTACTTCTGGAGTCTCCCCAGGGGAGTCAGTCCTCGTCTCGAGTGGGGGCATGCACGTGCTCGTTCCTCCCGAGCTGTAGCAGCAGTGTCACGCTTCCCTTCGCGTGGATCAAAGGGATTTGTGGATTTCCCTCGAGGCGGCGAGGCTTTCCCACGAGGCTTTCCCACGAGGCTTTCCCACAGGGCTGTCCCACGTGCCACCGTGGTGTGAGTCGATCCTCGGCTTGAAAGTCGAGGCAGTGCAGGGAATACAGGTATCCCTGGAATGGACTGAGACATCTGGGGGTCTCTGGAATGGTGACACGACCCTGGAGTTCCTCTCGCCTTTCCTTGTGGAGAGCGCATCCACTTTGGATGCGACGGGAACGCCGGGAATTCTTTCCCGAGCCACTCAGGGAAAGGATCACTTCTCTCGAGCTAGCAGGGGGAAACGGGGCTCCTCTGGATGTGGGCGGGACTCTAGTGCTTCCTCTCGAGTGGAGACGGGTATGTCGGGGAACTTCTTGAGTTGCAGCAAGGGTGTGAAGGACCCTTTGGACCTTCCAGAGGTTAAGTGCGAATAGCCTCGAGACGCCTCAGCGGAAATGGGCCTTCATCTCGCCTGGAGGGGAGAACCTCCTGGATTTTTCTCGATTTGCTGGCAGGTGCTCTTGACTTACTGACGGGACCTCAGGGACCCGCTCTGCTGGCCTCAGGAAAGGCCAGTCCCATGCGAGTTGCTCCGGGGCCTCTCGGGATTCCTCTCCAGTCGATGCTGGGGCCTGAAGACCTTGTCTGGATATCAGGTTGCCGGAATCTGAGGATTCCTCTCCAGTGCTGACATGGATCTTAGGGTACTTCTGGAATCTCCCCAGGGGAGTCAAGTCCTCGTCTCGAGTGAGGGCATGCACGTGCGCTTTCCTCCCGAGCTGTAGCAGCAGTGTCACGCTTCCCTTCGCGGGGAATCAAGGGATCTGTGGCATTCCCTCGAGGCTTTCCCACGAGGCTTTCCCACGAGGCTTTCCTGCAGGGCTGTCCCACGTGCCACCGTGGTGTGAGTCGATCCTCGGCTTTAACGTCGAGGCAGTCCAGGGAAAACAGGTTTCCCTGGAATGGACTGAGACATCTGGGGGACTCTGGGAGTGGTGGCATGACCTGGAGTTCCTCTGGCCTTTCCTGTGGAGAGCGCCTCCTCTTGAGATGCGACGGAACGCCGGGAATTCTGTTCCCGACCACGCAGGGAAAGGATCCCTCCTTTCGAGCTATGGAGGCGGAAAAGGGGCTCCTCTGGATGTGGACGGGATTCTCGTGCTTTCTCTCGAGTGAAGACGAGTATGTCGGGGAACTTCTTGAGGTTGCAGCAAGGGTGTGAAGGACCCTCTGGAAGTTCCAGAGGTTAGGTGTGATAGCCTCGAGATGCCTCAACGGAAATGGGCATCATCTCGCCTGGACGGGAGAACCTCCTGGATTCTCTCGAGTTTCGGCAGGTGCTTTCGAGTTATGACGGGGACCTCAGGGACCCGGTCTGGTGGCCTCAGGAAAGTCCAGTCCCATGCGAGTTGCTCGGGGGTGTCTCCGGGATATTCTCCCATCGATGACGGGGCACAAGACCATTGTGTGGTGTCGGTGTCGGAACCTGAGGATTCCTCTCCAGTGCTGACATGGATCTTGAGGTTCTTCTGGAGTCTCCCAGGGGAGTCAGTCCTCGTCTCGAGTGGGGGCATGCACGTGCGCTTTCCTCCGAGCTGTAGAAGCAGTGTCAAGCTTCCCTTCGCGTGGATCAAGGGATCTGTGGTCTTTCCCTCGAGGCTTTCCCACTAGGCTATCCGCGAGCTTTTCCACAGGGCTGTCCCACTTGCCTCCGTGGTGTGAGTCGATCCTCAGCTTGAATAGTCGAGGCAGTGCAGGGAAAACAGGTTTCCCTGGATATGGACGGAGACTATCTGGGGGACTCTGGGAATGGTGGCACGACCCTGGAGTTCCTCTCGCCTTTCCTGGAGGAGCGCGCTTCCTCTTGAGATGAGATGGGAACGCCGGGAATTCTTTGCCGACCACGCAGGGAAAGGATCCCTCCTCTCGAGCTAGGAGGCGGAAACGGGGCTCCTCTGGATGTGGGCGAGGACTCTCCGTGCTTCATCTCGGACTGGAGACGGGAATGTCGGGGAACTTCTTGAGTTGCAGCAAGGGATGTGAAAGACCCTTTGGAAGTTCAAGAGGTTAGGTGTGATTACTCTCGAGACGCCTCAGCGGAAATGGGCCTCATCTCGCTTGGAGGGGAGAACCTCCTGGATTTTCTCGAGTGACGCAGGTGCTCTCGACTAACGGACGGGGACCTCAGGGACCCGCTCTGGTGGCCTCAGGAAAGGCCAGTCCCCATGCAAGTTGCTCTGGGGCCACTCGGGATTCCTCTCCCGTCGATGCCGGGGGCCTAAGACCTTGTGTGGAGTCGGTGCGGGAACCTGAGGATTCCTCTCCAGTGCTGACATGGATCTTGGGGTACTTCTGGAGTCTCCCAGGGGAGTCAGTCCTCGTCTCGAGTGGGGGCATGCACGTGCGTTCGTTCCTCCCTAGCTGTAGCAGCAGTGTCACGCTTCCCTTCGCGTGGATCAAAGGATTTGGTGGATTTCCCTCGAGGCTTTCCCACAGGCTTTCCCACGAGGCTTTCCCACAGGGCTGTCCCACGTGCCACCGTGGTGTGAGTCGATCCTCGGCTTGAAAGTCGAGGCAGTGGCAGGGAATACAGGTTATCCCTGGAATGGACTGAGACATCTGTGGGGTCTCTGGGAATGGTGACCGCACCTGGAGTTCCTCTCGCCTTTCTTGTGGAGAGCGCATCCACTTGGCATGCGACGGGAACGCCGGGAATTCTTTCCCGACCACTCAGGGAAAGGATCACTTCTCTCGAGCTAGGCAGGGGGAAACGGGGCTCCTCGTGGATGTGGGCGGGACACTAGTGCTTCCTCTCGAGTGGAGACGGGTATGTCGGGGAACTTCTTGAGTTGCAGCAAGGGTGTGAAGGACCTTTGGAGCTTCCAGAGGTTAAGGTGCGATAGCCTCGAGACGCCTCAGCGGAAATGGGCCTCATCTCGCCTGGAGGGGAGAACCTCCTGGATTTTCTCGATTTGCTGGCAGGTGCTCTTGACTTACGACGGGACCTCAGGGACCCGCTCTGGCTGGCCTCAGGAAAGGCCAGTCCCCATGCGAGTTGCTCCGGGGCCTCTCGGGATTCCTCTCCAGTCGATGCTGGGGCCTGAGACCTTGTCTGGATACAGTTCCGGAACCTGAGGATTCCTCTCCAGTGCTGACATGGATCTTAGGGTACTTCTGGAATCTCCCCAGGGGAGTCAGTCCTCGTCTCGAGTGGGGGCATGCACGTGCGCTTTCCTCCCGAGCTGTAGCAGCAGTGTCACGCTTCCCTTCGCGGGGAACAAGGGATCTGTGGCATTCCCTCGAGGCTTTCCACGAGGCTTTCCCACGAGGCTTTCCTGCCAGGGCTGTCCCACGTGCCACCGTGGTGTGAGTCGATCCTCGGCTTTAAGTCGAGGCAGTCCAGGGAAACAGGTTTCCCTGGAATGGACTGAGACATCTGGGGGACTCTGGGAAGTGGTGGCATGACCTGGAGTTCCTCTGGCCTTTCCTGTGGAGAGCGCCTCCTCTTGAGATGCGACGGGAACGCCGGGAATTCTTTCCCGACCACGCAGGGAAAGGATCCCTCCTCTCGGAGCTAGGAAGCGGAAAAGGGGCTCCCTAAGGATGAGGGCGGGACTCTCGAGCTTCCTCTCGAGTGGAGACGGGTATGTTCGGGGAACTTCTTGAGTTGCAGCAAGGGTGTGAAGGACCCTTTGAAAGTTCCAGAGATTAGGTGTGATAAGCCTCGAGACTCCTCAGCGGAAATGGGCCTCATCTCGCTTGGAGGGGATAACCTCCTGGATTTTCTCGAGTTGCCGCAGGTGCTCTCGGCTTACGACGGGGACCTCAGGGACCCGCTCTAGTGCCCTCAGGAAAGGCCCGTCCCCATGCGAGTTGCTCGTGCGCCTCTAGCGATTCCTCTCCCGTCTATGCCGGGGCCTGAGACCTTGTGTGGAGTCGGTGCCGGAACCTGAGGATTCCTCTCCAGTTCTGACATGGATCTTGGGGTACTTCTGGAGTCTCCCAGGGGAGTCAGTCCTCGTCGCGAGTGTGGCGTGCCCGTGCGCTTTCCTCCCGAGCTATAGCAGCAGTGTCCACGCTTCCCTTTGCGTGGATCCAGGGATCTGTGGCTTTCTCTGTAGGCTTTCCCAAAAGGCTTTCCCACAAGGCTTTTCACAGGGCTGTCCCACGTACCACCGAGGTCTGAGTCGATCCTCGGCTTGAAAGTCGAGGCATTGCGGGGAAAAGAGGTTTCCCTGGAATCGACTGAGACATCTGGGGGCTCTGGGAATGGTGGCACGACCCTGAGTTCCTCTCGCCTTTCCTGTGGAGAGCGCCTCTTCTTGAGATGCGACGGGAACGCCGGAAATTCTTTCCCGAGCACGCAGGGAAAGGATCCCTCCTCTCGAGCTATGAGGCTGAACGGGGCTCTTCTGGTTGTGGGCGGGACTCTCGTGCTTCCTTTCGAGTGGAAATGGGTATGTCGGGGAACTTCTTGAGTTGCAGCAAGGGTGTGAAGGGCCCTTTGTAAGTTCCAGAGGTTAGGTGTGATTAGCCTCGGAGATGCCTCAGCGCAAATGGATCTCATCTCGCCTGGAGGGGAGAACCTCCTGGATTTTCTCGAGTTGCGCCAGGTGCTCTCAACTTACGACGGGAACCTCAGGGACCCCGCTTTGGTGTCCTCAGGAAAGGCCAGTCCCCATGCGAGTTGCTCGGGAGCCTCTCGTGATGTCTCTCCCTCTCCAGTGCTGTCTTGGATCTTGACTGGCCTTTCCTGAGGCCACCAGAGCGGGTCCCTGCGGTCCCCGTCGTAAGTCGAGAGCACCTGCCGCAACTCGGAGAAAATCAAGGATGTTCTCCCCTCCAGGCAAAATGAAGCCTATTTCCGCTGACACATCTCAAGGCTAAGCACACTTAAACTCTGGAACTTCCAAAGGGTCCTTCACACCCTTGCTGCAAATCAAGAAGTTCCCCGACATACCCGTCTCCACTCCAAGAGGAAGCACGATAGTTCCCGGCCCACATCCAGAGGAGCCCCGTTTCCGCCTCATAGCTCGAGAGGAGGGATCCTTTCCCTGGGAGGTCGGGAAGAATTCGCCGCGTTTCCCGTCCCATCTCAAGAGGAGGCGCTCTTCACAGGAAAGGCGAGAGGAACTCCAGGGACATGCCACCATTCTCCAGAGTCCCCCTAGATGTCTCAGTCCATTCCAGGGAAACCTGTTTCCCCGCTCTGACTCGACTTTCAAGCCGAGGATCGACTCACACCACTGTGGCACGTGGGACAGCCCTGTGGCAAGCCTCGTGGGAAAGCCTCGTGGGAAAGCCTCGAGGGAAAGCCGCAGATCCCTTGATCCACGCGAAGGGAAGCGCGACACTGCTGCTACAGCTCGGGAGGAAAGCACACGTGCATGCCCCACTCGAGACGAGGACTGACTCCCTTGGGGAGACTCCAGAAGTACCCCAAGATCCATGTCAGCACTGGAGAGGAATCCTCTGGTTCTGGCACCGACTCCAAACAAGGTCTTAGGCCCAGGCATCGACGGGAGAGGAAACTGAGAGGCCACGTGCAACTCAGCATGCGGACTGGCATTTCCTCAGGCCAACAGAGCGGTTCCCTGAGGTCCCCGTCATAGGTTCGAGAGCACCTGCCGCAACTTGAGAAAATCCAGGTGGTTGTCCCTTCCAGGAGAGATGGGCCCATTTCCGCTGGGCGTCTCGAGGCTAATCACACCTAAGCTCTGGAATTTCCAAAGGGTCCTTCACACCCTTGCTGCAACTCAAGAAGTTCCACGACATACCCGTCTCCACTCGAGAGGAGGCACGAGAGTCCCGCCACATCCAGAGGAGGCCCGTTTCTGGCTCATAGCTCGAGATGAGGGATCCTTTCCCAGCGTGATAGCGAATAGATTCTCGGGGAGTCACTCTCCACAGGAAAGGCGAGAGGAACTCTGCTGTCATGCCACCATTCCAGAGTCCCCCAGATGTCTCAGTCAATTCCAGGAATCCTGTTTTCCCTGCACTGCCTCGACTTCCAAGCTGGGGATCAACTCACACCATGGTGGTACGTGGGACAGCCCTGTGGGAAAGCCTCGTGAGGAAAGCCTCGAGGGAAAGCCACAGATCCCTTGATCCACGCGCAGGGAAGCGTGACACTGCTGCTACAGCTCGGGAGGAAAGCGCACGTGCATGCCCCCACTCGAGACGAGGACTGACTTCCCTTCGGGAGACTCCAGATAGTACCCCAAGATCCATGTCAGCACTGGAGAGGAATCCTCAGGTTCCGGCCACCGACTCCGCTACAAGTCTTAGACCCCGGCATCAACGGGAGAGGAATCCAAGAGGCCATCGAACAACTCGCATGGAGCCTAGCCTTTCCTCAGGACACCGGAGAGGTTCCTGAGGTCCCCGTCGTAATGTCTAGAGCACCTGCCCAACTCGAGAAAATCCAGGAAGTTCTCCCCTCCAGGCGAGATGAGGCCCATTTCCACTGAGGCGTCTCGAGGCTAATAACACCTAACCTCTGGAACTTCCAAAGAGTCTTTCACAGTCATGCTGCAACTCAAGAAGTTCCCCGACATACCCGTCTCCACTCAAGAGGAAGCACGAGTGTCCGGCCACATCCAGAGGAGCTCCGTTTCAAGCTCGTAGCTCGAGATGAGCGATCCTTTCCCTGATTGGTCGGGAAAGAATTCCCGGCATTCCCATCGCATCTCAAGAGGAGGCGCTCTCCAAAGGAAAGGGGAGAGGAACTGCAGGGTCGTGCCACCATTCCGAGACTCACCCAGATGTCTCAGTCCATTCCACAGGAACCTGTTTTCCCTGCACTGCCTTGGCCTTCATGCCGAGGATCGACTGACACCACCGTCACACGTGGGACAGACCTGTTGGAAAGCCTAGTGGGAAAGACTCGAGGGAAAGCCACAGATCCCTTTGGTCCAGGCATGGGAAGCGTGACACTGCTGCTACAGCATGGGAGGAAAGGGCACGCTCATGCCCCCACTCGAGACGAGTCCTGACTCCCTTGTGGAGACTCGAGAAGTACCACAAATCCATGTCAGCACTGGAGAGGAATCCTCAGCTTCCGGCCCCGACTCCGCACAAGGTCTTAGGCCCCCGGCATCGACGGGAGAGGAATCACGAGAGGCCCCCTAGCAACACGCATGATGACTGGCGTTTCCTGCGGCCGCCAGAGCGGGTCCCTGAAGTCCCCGTCGTAACTCGAGAGCACCTGCTGAAACTCGGGAATATCCAGGAGCCTCTCCATTCCAGGCGACATGAGGCCCATTTCCGCTGAGGCATCTCGAGACTAACCACACCTAACCTCTGGAACTTCCAAAGGGTCCTTCACACCCTTGCTGCAACTCAAGAAGTTCCCCGACATACCCGTTCCTCTTCACATTCAGCCATAATGGTGGTGTCAATCTGCATATCTAAGTTTATTGTATATTTCTACCGGCAATCTTGATTCCAGCTCATGTATCTTCCATCCCAGCATTTTTCATGATGTACTCTGCATAGAAGTTAAATAAACAGGGTGACAATATACAGCCTTTGCATACTCCTTTTCCTTTTTGGAACCAGTCTGTTGTTCCATGTCCTACTCTAACTGTTGCTTCCTGACCTTCATCCAGATTTCTCAAGAGGCAGGTTAGGTGGTCTGGTATTCCCATCTCTTTCAGAATTGTGGCTAAAACAACAGTATAAGGACCTTTCCGATGTCAGGCCAAGGAATTGTGTTTCCAGTCATTGAGCCACACCTGATCACTGAGCACAAATTCATGAATCTGTTCCTCAAGGGGGAATGATATTCTTTTTTATACAAACTTAGTTACCTGATTTATTACCTTACCTAATTGTTCCATCTGCTGTGAAATCCCACCCCCTTACTTGTGGCAAATCTGCTAACACCTGCCTCACTGTGGGAGGGGGTCTCCCATAGAAAATTTCATAAGGACAACAACTATGGGAACGTGCAGTTACCTGTAATATGAGTAAGTCTGCCGGAAGCAAGCCCATCCATGTACAGTCAGTCTCTATGATCCATTTTGAAAGTGTCTCTTCAAGAGTTTGGTTGTTTCTTTCCACCATTCCAGAACACTGGGGCCTATATGCTGTATGTAATTTCCACTGATATTTAGAGCTTCACATACCTGTTAATTAACGCGGCTGCAAAGACAGGGCCATTGTCGGATTCTATACTGGTTGGAAACCCAAGTCTGGGAATTATTTCTCAAATCAGCGAGCTACTTCATTTTCTTTTTCAGATCAGGTAGGGAAGGCCTCTGCCCAACCGGAGAAGGTACCTACTATTCTAGTAAGTTATGATAACAGGTGACTGCCTTTGCTTCCCCGAAGGACACTCGCTTTCCCTGCATCCTGAGAACTCCACTGTCTCAGCCAGTTGGAAAAGCGCTTCTTGGAGGTCATTACTTCAGGGGCAATTTCCCCTGGAGCCCGGGGCCATAGGGAGCGGCTCCACACTCCCAGGGAAAGGCAGAGCCACAGCCACACATCTGTCCCATCCCCTTTGCTCTGTAGGAGAGCTCTAGTGAGCCTAGGTCTGTCAGGAAAATTCTTGGCTCCTATGGGGACACATTCTATGTGTGAAACTGCATCCAGGACCTAGGGGCCACAGGGCGCCTGTTTCTCTCGGGGGCAGAGGGGTGGGGGGCCTGAAGCAGTGCGGCCCAGCAACAGCTTCCACATCCATCCAATTGCTCTTTTCTTACCTCTGACTAGAACTAGCTTTGTTCCAGCCTTTGGCAATTTGGAGGCAAGCGGGCCCCACTTCCTCCCCAAGGAGGCATGGGACCTACTTTGAGTGGAAAGGCCCCTCACGGAGCTGAACCCAGGAAGGCACCCAGTCATGTCTGACACATTCCTGCATCCTGCTTCTTCATGAGCAATACCGCTATAAGCTAGGAATGTCTTTCCAAGGCTCAGAAAGGACAGGGGAGATAGCATGGTGCTGCCTCTGGAATTCCGGTCCTCTGAGCAGACCTGGAGGTCTCCCCTTGAAGAAGCTAACCAGTTTCTTCCAAATACAGGCTTGCAAACACACACTGGGTGGCTGCCTCTTCTTCCCTGTAAGGACGATCACTTTCCCCGCATCCTGTGAACTCTGCATCACAGCCTGCTGGAAAAGCGCTTCTTGGAGGTCATTTTTCAGGGACAATTTTCCCTGGAGCCCGGGGCTGATAGGGAGGGCCCCATGCTCGCTGGGAAAGGCAGAGTCACATCCACAGTCTGTTCTACCCCTTTTGCCCTGTAGGGAGAGCTCTAGTGAGCCTAGGTCTGTCAGGAAAATTCTTGGCTCCTATGGGGACACACCCTGTGTGTTAACCTGGCATATCGGACCTAGGGCCACAGGGCGCCTGTTCCTCTCGGGGGGGACCCTGAAGTGGTGCGGCCCAGCAACAGCCTGAACATCCATCCGATTGCTCTTTTCTTCCTTCTGATAGAGCTAGCTTTGCTTCTCGCTTTGGCATTTCGGAAGCCAGGGGAGCCCCACCGCTGTTGTCCTGGGGTCTATTGGAGGTACCGGGTCTATTGGACCCCAGCATGGCAACTCGACCCCCTCAGACACACTCTCCGCAGCCTCCTTCCCCATGGGCAGGACTGTTCTGACCCTAGGAATGTGTTCCCAAGGCTCAGAAAATGCAGGGAGACACACGGCCCTGACTCTGGAACTGAGGCCGTTGGAGCAGGCCTGGAGGTCTGACGTCTGAGACGCCAAACACTTGCTGCAAGATACAGGTGTGAAAACACACTCTCTGGGGCTGCCTTTCCTTCCTCCAAGGAAGAGAGCTTTTCCAGTCTCCTCCGTGCTGAGTCATACAAGGCTGCAAAGGTCTGGCTTAGAGGGCATTTCTCAGCGGCAATGGCCCCTGAGGCCCTGCACCCAGGGAGGGATCCTACCCTCCCAGGGGAAGTCAAAGCAACCTCCAAACAGCTGTTCTCATCATGTTTCCTCTGGCAGGAGGGAGCTAGTGAGCCCAGGTCTGTCTGGAACGTTCTTGGATCCTGCGGGGAAATCATCCTGGGAGCCCACCTGGATACCAGTCGTAGGGGCTAAAATTCGCATTTTCCTTCCTTGGAGCCCCTAACGCAGTACAGCCTAGCAACTGCTTGAAAATCCATCCTGTTGCTGTTTTCTTCCCTCTGACAGAGCGAGCTTTGCTCCCCATTTTGGGATTTCAGAAGCAAGGTGGTGGCCTGCAACTCCTTGCCTGGGGTCCATTGGAGGTGCAAGGTGCCCTCGACCAGGTGACCCCAGCATGACACCTGGCCCCCTCAGACACACTCCCGCAGCCTGCTTCCCCATGGGCAGGACTGCTCTCACCTAGGAATGTGTTTGCAAGGCCAGGAAACTGCAGGGAGACACAAGACCCTGATTCTGGCATTGAGTCTGTTGGAACAGGCCTGCAGGTCTTCTGTCTAACAAGCCAAAACACTTGCTGCAAGATACAGGCCTGAAAACACACTCTTGGGCTGCCTTTCCTTCCTCCAAGGAAGAGAGTTTTCTCAGACTCCTGTGGGCTGAGAGCCACACAGGGCTGAAAAGCACTTGCTGGGAGATTCTTTTTCATTGGCCATGGCCCCTGAGGCCCTGTGCTCAGGGAGGGCTCCCTCCCTCCCAGGGAAAGTCAAAGGAAGCTCCAAACGGCTGTTCAATCATGTTTCTGAGAGAGTCATTGCCAAGGCAGGTTTCTAAGAAGTTCAAGGGTCCCCAAGGAGAGAGGGGTCTAGAATTCTCAAGGAGGAAGAAAGGACAAACTGTTTTCCCCTCTACATTCCTTAGGATTATATAACAATCATGCATCCTTCTTGAGGACGGTCTCTGGAAAAAACCTCCTGGCTAATCCTGTTATCTTAAAATGTCAATTATGGGAGTAGGTCTAGTGAGTCTTTACAACCTCCAGACATTCTTTTGTTCGTTGTCATAACTTATTGGAGAGTATATAACTCCATTACCAACACTAGCAAGGGGGTACGCTTTCTGCCCCTTGTGATGTCTCTGTCAGAAGCTTTCTCTATCTCCTTTATCCTTTAATAAAACTCTATTGCACAAAAGCTCTGAGCAATCAAGCCTCGTCTTGGGCCCTGGATTGAATTCTTCTCCTCCATAAGCCAAGAATCCCAGCATCTTTTCGTGGTTCAGCAACAATATTTCATTTCCTCTGCAGGAGAGAGCTAGTGAGCTTAGGTCTGTCTGGAACATTCTTGGATCCTGTGGGGAAAATATCCTGTGCACACATCTGGATACTGGGCCTAGAGGCCAAAATTTGCAT
Organism: Capra hircus; assembly: GCF_001704415.2. NCBI lineage: Eukaryota > Metazoa > Chordata > Mammalia > Artiodactyla > Bovidae > Capra > Capra hircus. Next base: position 13,208 of record NW_017212757.1, read on the forward strand.
TTCTTTCCCGGGGAGCCCTAACGTGGTGTGACTTAGCAACTGCTTGAAAATCCATCCCATTGCTGTTTTCCTCCTTCTGACAGAGCTAGCTTTGTTCCCTGCTTTGGGATAGTCTCAACCGAAGGGCCGTCCATAGCTACTCGCCTGGGGCCCATTGGATGTGCAAGGTGCCCTCGACTAGGTGACCCTAGCATGGCACTCAGCCCGCTCAGACACACTCCCGAGGCTTCTTTCTCATGGGAAGCACTGCTCCAACCTAGGAATGTGTCTGCAATGCTTGGAAAGTGCAGTGAGACACACAGCCCTGACTCTGCAATTGAGGCCCTCAGAGCAAGCCTGCAGCTCTGATGTCTGAGAAGCAAAACACTTGCTGCAAAGAGAGGCCTGAAAACACACTCTCTGTGGATGACTTTCCTTCCTCTAAGGAAGATAGTTTTCCCAGTCTCCTGCTTCCTGAATGTCACACAGCTGGAATGCGCTTGCTTGGAGGTCGTGATTCAGTGGCAATGACCCCTGAGGCCCTTTGCCCAGGGAGGGCTCCCACACTCACAGGCAAATCAAAGCAACTTCCAAGTGAGTCAGCTCTTCACATCAAATGGCCACAGTATTGGAGTTTCAGGTTCAGTATTAGTCCTTCCAATGTATATTCAGACCTGATTTGCTTTAGGATGGAGTGGTTGCGTCTCCTTGTAATCTAAGCGACCTACAAGCATCTTCTCCAACACCACAGTTCAAAAGCATCCAATTTTCAGTTGTCACTTTCTTTATAGTACATCTTTCATATCCATCCATGACATATGGAAAAACCATAGCCTTGACTGGATGGATCTTTGTTGGCAAAGCAACGTCTCGGCTTTTTAATATGCTGTCTAGTTTGGTCATCACTTTTCTTCCAAGTCATAAATATGTTTTAAGTTCATGGAGGCAGCCATCACCTGCAGTGATTTCCAAGCCCCCCAAAATAGTCTGCTGCTGTTTCCAATGTTTTCCCATCTATTTGCCATGAAGTGATGAGACTGGATGCAATGATTTTAGTTTTCTGAATGCTGAGCTTTAAGCTAACTTTTTCACTCTCCTCTTTCACTTTCATCAGGAGACTCTTTAGTTCTTATACACTTTCTGCCATAAGGGTGGTGTCGTCTGCATATCTGAGATTCTTGATATTTCTCCCAGCAATCTGGATTCCAGCGTGTGCTTCCTCCAGCCCAGTGTTTCTCATGATGTACTCTGCATATAAGTTAAATAAGCAGGCTGACAATATACAGCCTTGACATATTCCTTTTCCTATTTAGAACCAGTCTGTTGTTCCATGTCCAGTTCGAACTGTTTCTTCCTGACCTGCATACAGGTTTCTCAAGAGACAGGTCAGGTGGTCTGGTATTCCCATCTCTTTCAGAATTTTTCCCAGTTTATTGTGATCCACACAGTCAAAGGCTTTGGCATAGTCAATAAAGCAGAAATAGATGTCTTTTTTTCTGGAACTCTCTTGCTTTTTCAATGATCCAGTGGATGTTGGCAGTTTGATCTCTGGTTTTCTCTGCATGTTTTAAATCCCTCTTGAACATTTGGAAGTTCACAGTTCATGTGAACTTGGAGAATTTTGAGCATTACTTTACTAGTGTGTGAGATGAGTGCAATTGTGCAGCAGCTTGAATATTCTTTGTCATTGCCTTTCTTTGGGATTGGAATGAAAACTGACCTAATGACTAGGTGTTTTCAATTGCATATGCTGAAAGAACTGGCTGTGCAGTTTTGAAGAAAAAAAAATCATTTTAACCCATTTTCTCTGAAGTGCAAGGCATATCATGGCCATCCCTGAATCATAAAGTCACCTTTTCTTTTATGTAGTCATAGTTTCATGCCTAAATTATAGGCCAACTCATGCTCAAATGGACTCTGATGTCAGGGGCAGATCAACTAATAAAAAGCTTGGATTGTCCCTCTGGAGGAAAGTGAGATCTTGGTCCCACAAGAAGAATCTGAAGGGTTAAGGAACTTGCAAGAGTGGGGAAAGCTTAGTCCATCCTACATGTACCAAAATCTTAAATAAGGCTTATTTACTTTACCGAAGTAAAAAAACAGATGATGAAAACAATTATAAATCAATGAAAGGTAAAGAAACTCATAGTCTGTTATCAAAAATTGCATTCTAAGAAAACTTTGTGCTCTTAACCTAGAGAGGAGACTAAATTCCATCTGGTACCAGCTTACCAGAAGACAAACAAACAAACAAACAAATTATCGGTAAGCTTAAAAAAGTATATTCCATATATCTTGAAGTAGCAGTATTTCTGCAAAGGCATCAGTGTGAAACCATAGAGGACATGGTTAAAACCTGATTAAATAGAAATTGACAATGTAATCTGGTCACTGCTGCGACTTGAAATGCTTTAATATGATAACTGGAATTATAACTGACAGCATTTGACCAGGACATATCAGATTTTCACGGAGGTCAGATAATTTCTAGGATATCTATATTAGGAACTGAAGGAATCTTTGAATCTAGGAAAGAAAACAACACTCTCAAAGGCCCTTGCTGAATCATCTATCAGCAAGGAATGTCTTTGCAAGGATCGCAAAGTGAAGGGAAAATACACCGACCTGCCTCTGCAACTTCGGTCCTCTGAGCAGATCTGGAGGTCTCCCTTTGTATAAGCTAACCTGTTCCTTCCAAATAGAGGTTTGCAACACAAAACAAGTGGCCGCCTATTCTTCCCCGAAGGAGGCTCTCTTTCCCCACATCCTGCGAACTCCCTTTCCCAGCCTCCTGGAAAAGCGCTTCTTGCAGTTCCTTTCAGAAAATCCTATGGACGGAGAAGCCTGGTAGGCTGCAGTCCGTGGGGTCGCTGAGGGTCGGACACGACTGGAGCGACCTGCACTTTCATTTTCACTTTCATGCATTGGAGAAGCAATGGCAACCCCACTTACTGTTCTTGCCTGGAGAATCCCAGGGACGGGGGGAGCCTAGTGGCTACCGTCTATGGCGTCGCACAGAGTCGAACACGACTGAAGCACTGAAAAGCAGCAGCAGCAGCAGCAGTTCCTTTCTTAGGGGCAG
>NW_017212758.1:0-16267 GCF_001704415.2 Capra hircus
GCAGTGTCATGCTTCCCTTCGCGCTGGATCAAGGGATCTGTGGCTTTCCCACGAGGCTTTCCCACAGGGCTATCCCACGTGCCACCGTGGTGTGAGTCGATCGATGGCTTGAAAGTCAACGCAGTGCAAGGAAAACAGGTTTCCCTGGAATGGACTGAGACATCTGGCGAATCTGGGAATGGTGGCACGACCCTGGACTTCCTCTCGACTTTCCTGTGGAGAGCGCCTCCTCTTGAGATGCGAGAAACGCTGGGAATTCTTTCCCGACCACTCAGGGAAAGGATCCCTTCTCTCGAGCTAGGAGGCAGAAACGGTGCTCCTCTGTATGTGGGCGGACTCTCGTGCTTCCTCTCGAGTGGAGACGGCTATGTCGGGGAAATTCTGGATTTGCAGCAAGGGTGTAAAGGACCCTTTGGAAGTTCCAGAGGTTAGGTGTGATTAGCCTCGAGACGCCTCAGTGGAAATGGTCCTCATGTTGCCAGGAGGGGAGAACCGCCTGGATTTTCTCGAGTTGCGGCAGGTGCTCTCGACTTTCGACGGGGACCTCAGGGACCCGCTCTGGTGGCCTCAGGAAAGGCCAGTCCCTATGCGAGTTGCTCGGGGCCTCTGGGGATTCCTCTCCCATCGATGCCGGGCCTAGACCTTGTGTGGAGTCGGTGCCGGGAACTTGAGCATTCTCTGCAGTGCTGACATGGATCTTGGGGTACTATCTGAAGTCTCCCCCAGGGGAGTCAGTCCTCGTCTCAGTGGGGGCATGCTCGTGCGCTTCCTCCCGAGGTGTAGCGCATTGTCACGCTTCCCGGCGAGTGATCAAGGGATCTGTGTCTTTTCCTTGAGGCTTTCCCTCGAGGCTTTCCCACGAGCTTTCCACAGGGCTGTCCCACGTGCCACCGTGGTGTGAGTTGATCCTCTGCTGAAAGTCGAGACAGTGCAGGGAAAACAGGTTTCCCTTGAATGGACTTAGACATCTGGGAACTCTGGAATGGTGGCACGACCCAGTTCCTCTCGCCTTTCCTGTGAGAGCGCCTCCTCTTTAGATGGGACGGGAACTCCGGGAATTCTTTCCGGACCACGCAGGAAAGGATGCATCCTCTCGAGCTATGAGGCAGAAACGGCTCCTCTGGATGTGGCGGACTGTCGTGCTCCTCTCCAGTGGAGACGGTTATGTCGGGGAACTTCTTGAGTTGCAGCAAGGGTGTGAAGGACCCTTTGGAAGTTCCAGAGTTAGGTGTGATTAACCTCGAGACGCCTCAGCAGAAAAGGGCCTCATCTCGCCTGGAGGGGAGACCTCCTGATTTTCCGAGTGCGGCAGGTGCTGTCGACTTACGAACGGGGACCTCAGGGACCCTCTGGTGGCCTGAGTAAAGGCCAGTCCCCATTCGAGATGTTTGGGGGCCGCTCGGAATTCTCTAACCGTCTATGCCGGGCCTAAGACTTTGAGTGGAGTCGTGACGCAACCTGAGGATTCCTCTCCACTGCTGACATGGATCTTGGGTACTTCTGTGTCTCCCAGGGAGTCAGTCCTCGTCTCGAGTGGCGGCATGCAGTTCGATTCCCTCCCCAGCTGTAACAGCAGTGTCACCTTCCCGTCGAGTGGATCAAGGGATCAGTGTCTTTCCCTTGAGGCTATCACATGAGGCTTTCCCAGGAGGCTTTCCCACAGGGCTGTCCCACGTGCCACCGTGGTGTGAGTCGATCCTCGGCATGAAATCGAGGCAGTGCAGGAAAACAGTATTCCCTGGAATGGACTGAGACATCTGGGACTCTGGGAATGGTGGCACGACTCTTGAGTTCCTCTCGCCTTCCTGAGGAGACCGCCTCCTCATGAGATGCGACGGGAATGCAGGCAATTCTTTCCAACCACGCAGGGAAAGGATCCATCCTCTCGAGCTAAGAGGCGTAAACGGTGCTCCTCTGGATGTGGGCGGGACTCTCGTGCTTCCTCTTCAGTGGAGACGGTTATGTCGGGGAACTTCTTGAGTTGCAGCAAGGGTGTGAAGGACCCTTGAAGTTCCAGAGTTAGGTGTGATTAACCTCGAGACGCCTCAGTGGAAATGGCCTCATCTCGCCTGGAGGGGAGAACTTCCTGGATTTTTCGAGTTGGGCAGGTGCTCTCGACTTACGACAGGGACCTCAGGGACCCGTTCTGGTTGCCTCAGAAAGGCGGTCCCCATGCGAAGATGCTTGGGGGCTTCTCGTTATTCCTCTACCTTCAGATGTCGGCGGCCTAAGACCTTGTGTGGAGTCGGTGCCGGAAATCTGAGGATTCATCTGCCAGTGCTGACATGGGATCTTGGGTACTTCAGGAGTCACCCAGGTGGAGTCAGTCCTCGATCTCGTAGTGGGGGCATTGCATGTTGCGATACTTCCTCCCGAGCTGTAGCAGCAGTGTCACGCTTCCCGTTCGAGTAGATCAAGGGATCTGCTGGCTTTCCCTCGGAGGCTTTCCCACGATGGCTTTCCCACAGGACTGTTCCCACGTGCCACCGTGGTGTGAGTCGATCCTCGGACTTGAAAGTCGAGGCAGTGCAAGGAAAAACAGGTTTCCCTGGAATGGACTGAGACATCTGGGGGATCTGGGAATGGTGGCACCGACCCTGGAGTTCCTCTCGCCTTTCCTGTGGAGAGTGCCTCCACCTTCAGATGTGACGGGAACGCCGGGAATTCTTTCCCGCACACGCAGGGAAAGGATCCCTGCTCTTGAGCTTTGGAGGCGGAATCGGGGCTCCTCTGGATGTGGGCAGGACTCTCATGCTTCCTCTCGAGAGGAGACGGGTATGTCGGGGATCTTCTTGAGCTGGCAGCAAGGTGTGTGAAGGACCCTTTGGAATTTCCCAGAGGCTTGGTGTGATTAGACTCGAGACGCCTGTGCGGAAATGGGCCTCATCTGCCTGGAGGGGAGAACCTCCTGGATTTTCTCGAGTTGCGGGCAGGTGCTCTCGACTTACGACGGGGACCTCAGGGACCCTGTTCTGGTGGCCTCAGGAAAGGCCAGTGCCCCATGCGAGTTGCTCGGGGGCCTCTCGGATTCCTTCTCCCGTAGATGCCGGGGCCTAAGACCTTTGTGTGGAGTCGGTGCCAGAACCTGAGGACTCCTCTCCAGTGCTGACATGGATCTTGGGTACTTCTGGAGTCTCCCCAGGGGAGTCAGTCCTCGTCTCGAGTGGGGGTAGCACGTGCGCTTTCCTCCCGAGCTGTAGCAGCAGTGTCATGCTTCCCTTCTCGTGGATCAAGCGATCTATGCTTTCCCTCGAGGCTTTCCCATGAGGATTTCCCACGAGGCTTTCTCGCCACAGGGCTGTCCCACGTGCCACCGTGGTGTGTCTCGATCCTCGCTTGAAAGTCGAGGCAGTGCAGGGAAAACAGGTTTCCCTGGAATGGACTGAGACATCTGGGGACTCTGGAATGGTGGCACGACCTGGAGTCCTCTCGCCTTCCTGTGGAGAGCGCCTCCTCTTGAGTGCGACGGAAACGCCCGGAATTCTTTCCCAACACTGCAGGAAATGACCCCTCCTTTCGAGCTAGAAGCGGAAACGGGCTCCTCTTTGATGTGGGCGGGACTCTCGTGCTTCCTCTCGAGTGGAGACGGGTATGTCGGGGAACTTCTTGAGTTGCAGCAAGGGTGTGAAGGACCCTTTGGAAGTTCCAGAGGTTAGGTGTGATAAGCCTCGAGACTCCTCAGCGGAAATGGGCCTCATCTCGCCTGGAGGGGAGAACCTCCTGGATTTTCTCGAGTTGCCGCAGGTGCTCTCGGATTCCGACGGGGACCTCAGGGACACGCTCTAGTGCCCTCAGGAAAGGCCCGTCCCCATGCGAGTTGCTCGTGGGCCTCTAGCGATTCCTCTCCCGTCTATGCCGGCGCCTGAGACATTGTGTGGAGTCGGTGCCGGAACCTGAGGATTCCTCTCCAGTTGCTGACATGGATCTTGGGGTACTTCTGGAGTCTCCCAGGGGAGTCAGTCCTCGTCGCGAGTGTGGCGTGCACGTGTGCTTTCCTCCCGAGCTTTAGCAGCAGTGTCACGCTTCCCTTTGCGTGGATCCAGGGATCTGTGGCTTTCTCAGTAGGCTTTCCCACGAGGCTTTCCCACTAGGCTTTTCACAGGGCTCTCCACGTGCCACCGAGTTCTGAGTCGATCCTCGGCTTGAAAGTCGAGGCATTGCGGGGAAAACAGGTTTCCCTGGAATCGACTGAGACATCTGGGGCTCTGGGAATGGTGGCACGACCCTGAGTTCCTCTCGCCTTTCCTTTGGAGAGCGCCTCTTCTTGAGATGGGATGGGAACGCCGGAAATTCTTTCCCGACCACGAAAGGAAAGGATCCCTCCTCTCGAGCTATGAGGCTGAAACGGGGCTCTTCTGGTTGTGGGCGGGACTCTCGTGCTTCCTTTCGAGTGGAAACGGGTATGTCGGGAACTTCTTGAGTTGCAGCAATGGTGTGAAGGGCCCTTTGGAAGTTCAAGAGGTTAGGTGTGATTAGCCTCGAGATGCCTCAGCGCAAATGGGTCTCATCTCGCCTGGAGGGGAGAACCTCCTGGATTTTTTCGAGTTGCGCCAGGTGGTCTCGACTTACGACGGGGACCTCAGGGACCCGCTTTGTGGCCTCAGGAAAGGCCACTCCCCATGCGAGTTGCTCGGGAGCCTCTCGTGATGTCTCTCCCTCTCCAATGCTGTCTTGGATCTTGACTGGCCTTTCCTGAGGCCACCAGAGCGGGTCCCTGCGGTCCCATTTGTAAGTCGAGGAGCACCTGCCCGCAACTGGAGAAAATCAAGGATGTTCTCCCCTCCAGGCAAAATGAAGCCTATTTCCGCTGACACATCTCAAGGCTAAGCACACTTAAACTCTGGAACTTCCAAAGGGTCCTTCACACCCTTGCTGCCAAATCAAGAAGTTCCCCGACATACCCGTCTGCACTTAAGAGGAAGCACGATAGTTCCGCCCCACATCCAGAGGAGCCCCGTTTCCGCCTCATAGCTCGAGAGGAGGGATCCTTTCCCTTCGAGGTCGGGAAAGAATTCCCGGCGTTCTCGTCGCATCTCCAAGAGGAGGCGCTCTCCACAGGAAAGGCGAGAGGAACTCCAGGGACCATGCCACCATTCTCCGAGTCCCCCAGATGTCTCAGTCCATTCCAGGGGAAACCTGTTTCCCCGCACTGACTCGACTTTCAAGCCGAGGATCGACTCACACCACTGTGGCACGTGGGACAGCCCTGTGGCAAAGCCTCGTGGGAAAGCCTCGTGGGAAAAGCCTCGAGGGAAAGCCACAGATACCCTTGATCCACGAGATGGGAAGCGCGACACTGTGCTACCGCTCGGGATTAAAGCGCACGTGCATGACCCCACTCCGAGCCGAGGACTGACGCAAGCTTGGGAGACTCCAGAAGTACGCCAAGATCCATGTCAGCACTGGAAGAGGAATCCTCAGGTTCCGGTCCCGACTCCACACAAGGTCTTAGGCCCCGGCATCGACGGGAGAGGAATCCTGAGAGGCCCCCTAGGCACCTCGCATGGGGACTGGCCTTTCCTGAGGTCACCAGAGCGGGTCCCTGATGTCTCCGTCGTAACTCGAGAGCACCTGACGCAACTCGAGAAAATCCAGGAGGTTCTCCCCTGCAGGCGAGATGAGGCCCGTTTCCACTGAGGTGTCTCGAGGCTAATCACACGTGAACTCTGGAACTTCAAAGAGTCTTTCACAGTCATGCCTGCAACTCAAGAAGTTCCCCGACATACCCGTCTCCACTCAAGAGGAAACACGAGGTCCCGGCCACATCCAGAGGAGCTCCGTTTCCGGCTCGTAGCTCGAGATGAGGGATCCTTTCCCTACATGGTCGGGAAAGAATTCCCGGCATTCCCATCGCATCTCAAGAGGAGGCGCTCTCCAAAGGAAAGGGGAGAGGAACTGCAGGGTCGTGCCACCATTCCAAGACTCCCCCAGATGTCTCAGTCCATTCCACAGGAACCTGTTTTCCCTGCACTGCCTCGGCTTTCACGCCGAGGATCGACTCACACCACCGAGACACGTGGGACAGCCCTGTGGGAGAGCCTCGAGGGAAAGACTCGAGGGAAAGTCACAGATCCCTTGGTCCACGCAAGCAGAAGCATGACACTGCTGCTACAGCATGGGAGGAAAGGGCACACTCATGCCCCCCACTCGAGACGAGGCCTGAATCCCCTGGGGAGACTCCAGAGGTACCCCAAGATCCATGTCAGCACTGGAAAGGAATCCTCAGGTTCCGGCACCGACTGCCACACAAGGTCTTAGGCCCCGACATCGAAGGGAGAGGAATCCCGAGAGGCCCCCGAGAAACTCGCATGGGGACTGGCCTTTCCTGAGGCCACCAGAGCGGGTTCCTGAGGTCCCCGTCGTAAGTCGAGAGCACCTGCTGCAACTCGAGAAAATCCAGGAGGTTCTCCCCTCCAGGCCAGATGAGGCCCATTTCCGCTGAGGTGTTTCGAGGCTAATCACACCTAACCTCTGGAACTTCCAAAGGGTACTTCACACCCTTGCTGCAACTCAAGAAGTTCCCCGACATACCCGGCTGCCACTTGAGAGGAAGCACGAGAGTCCTGCCACATCCAGAGGAGCCCCGTTTCCGCTCCTAGCTCGAGAGGAGGGATCCTTTCCCTGCGTGGTCGGGAAAGAATTCCCGGCGTTCCGTCGCATCTCAAGAGCAGGCGCTCTCCACAGGAAAGGCGAGAGGAACTCCAGGGTCGTGCCACCATTCCCAGAGACAATCCAGATGTCTCCATCCGTTCCAGGGGAAACCTGATTTCCCTGCACTGCCTCGACTTTCAAGCCGAGGATCGACTCACACCACGGTGGCACGTGGGACACCCTGTGGGAAAGCCTCGTTAGAAAGCCTCGTGGGAAAGCCTCGTGGGAAAGGCCTCGAGGGAAAGCCACAGATCCCTTGATCCACGCGAAGGGAAGCGTGACACTGCTGCTACAGCTCGGGAGGAAAGCGCACGTGCATGCCCCCACTCGAGACGAGGACTGACTCCCCTGGGGAGACTCCAGAAGTACCCCAAGATCCATGTCAGCACTGTGAGAGGAATCCTCAGGTTCCGGCAGCGACTCCACACAAGGTCTTAGGCCGCGGCATCGATGGGAGAGGAATCCCGAGAGGCCCCCGAGCAACTCGCATGGGGACTGGCCTTTCCTGAGGCCATCCAGAGCGGGTCCCTGAGGTCCCCGTCGTAAGTCGAGAGCACCTGCCGCAACTCGAGAAAATCCAAGAGGTTCTCCCCTCCAGGCGAGACGAGGCCCATTTCCACTGTGGCGTCTCCAGGCTAATCACATCTAACATCTGGAACTTCCAAAGGGTCCTTTACAACCATGTTGCAACTCAAGCAGTTCCCCGACATACCTGTCTCGACTCGATAGGAAGCACGAGAGTCCCGTCCACATCCAGAGGAGCCCCCGTTTCCGCCTCCTAGCTCGAGAGGAAGGATCCTTTCCCTGCATGGTCGGGAAAGAATTCCCGGCGTTTCCGTCACTTCTCAAAGAGGAGGCGCTCTCCACAGGAAAGGCGAGAGAAACTCCAGGGTCGGGCCACCATTCCCAGAGTCCCCCAGATATCTCAGTCCATTCCAGGGAAACCAGCATTCCCTGCATTGCCTCGACTTTCAAGCCGAGGATCGACTCACACCACGGTGGCACGTGGGACAGCCCTGTGGGAAAGCCTCATGGGAAAGCCTCGTGGGAAAGCCTCGAGGGAAAGCCCCTTATCTCTTGATCCATGCGAAGGCAAGCACGGACACTGCTGCTTCAGCTCGGGAGGAAAGCGCACGTGCGTGCCCCCACTCGAGACGAGGACTGACTTCCCTGAGGAGACTCCAGACGTACCCCAAGATCCATGTCAGCACTGGAAAGGAATGCTGAGATTCCAGCACCTACTCCACACAAGGTCTTAGGCCACGGCATTGACGGGAGAGGAATCCCAAGAGGCCCCCGAGCAACTCGCAATGGCGACTGGCCTTTCCTGAGGACCACAAGAGCGGGTTCCTGAGGTCCCCATCGTAAGTGAGAGCACCTGCCGCAACTCGAGAAAATCCAGGAGAGTTCCCCCTCCAGGCGAGATGAGGCCCATTTCCGCTGAGGCGTCTCGAGGCTAATCACACCTAACTTCTGGAACTTCCAAAGGGTCCTTCACACTCCTTGCTGCAACTCAAGAAGTTCCGTGACATGCCCGTCTCCACTCGAGAGGAACCACGAGAGTCCCGCCCTCATCCAGAGGAGCCCCGTTTCCGCCTCCTAGCTCGAGAGGAGGGATCCTTTCCCTGTGTGGTCGGGAAAGAATTCCCGGCGTTTCCCGTCGCATCTCAAGAGGAGGCGCTCTCCACAGGAAAGGCGAGAGGAACTCCAGGGTCGTGCCACCATTCCCAGAGTCCCCCAGATGTCTCAGTCCATTCCAGGGAAACCTGTTTTCCCTGCACTGCCTCGACTTTCAAGCCGAGGATTGACTCACACCATGGTGGCACGTGGGACAGCCCTGTGGGAAAGCCTCCTGGGCAAGCCTTGAGGGAAAGGCACAGATCCCTTGATCACACGCGAAGGGAAGCGTGACACTGCTGCTACAACTCGAGAGGAAATCGCACGTGCATGCCCCAATACGAGACGAGGACTGACTCCCCTGGGGAGGACTCCAGAAATACCCTAAGATCCATGTCAGCACCGGAGAGGAAACCTCAGGTTTCCGGCACCGACTCCACACAAGGTCTTAGGCCCGGCATCGACAGGAGAGGAATCCCGAGATGCCGTCGACCAATTCGCTGGGGACTGGCCTTGCCTGAGGCCACCAGAGCGGGTCCCTGAGGTCACCATCATAAGTCCGAGAGCACCTGCCGGCAACTCGAGAAAATCCAGGAGGTTCTCCCCTCCAGGAGAGATTAGGCCCATTTCCGCAGCAGCGTCTCGAGGCTAATCACACCTAACCTCTGGAACTTCCAAAGGGTCCTTCACACCCTTGCTGCAATTCAAGAAGTTCCTCGACATACCCGTCTCCACTCGAGAGGAAGCACGAGAGTCCCACCCACATCCAGAGGAGCCCAGTTTCCACCTCCTAGCTCGAAAGGAGGGATCCTTTCCCTGCGTGGTCGGGGAAAGAATTCCCTGCGTTCCCGTCGCATCTCAAAAAGAGGGAGCTCTCCACAGGAAAGGCGAGAGGAACTCCAGGGTCCGGCCACCATTCCCAGAGTCCCCCAGATGTCTCAGTCCATTCCAGGGAAACCTGTTTTCCCTGCAACTGCCTCGACTTTCAAAGCCGAGGATCGACTCACACCATGGTGGCACGTGGGAGAGGCCTGTGGGAAGGATTCATTGGAAAGCCTCTTGGGAAAGCCTCGAGGGAAAGCCACAGATCCCTTGTTCCACGCGAAGGGAAGCGTGACAATGCTGCTAGAGCTCGGGAGGAAAGCGCACGTGCATACCCAAACTCGAGACCAGGACTGACTCCCCTGGGGAGACTCCAGAAGTACCCCAAGATCCATGTCAGCACTGGAGAGGAATCCTCAGGTTCCAGCACCGACTCCACACAATTGGTCTTAGGCCCGGCATCGTCGGGAGAGGAATCCCGAGAGGCCCCCGAGCAACTCGCATGGGGACTGGCCTTTCCTAAGGCCAACAGAGCGGGTCCCTATTGTGCCCTTTGTAAGTTGAGAGCACCTGCCGCAACTCGAGAAAATCCAGGAGGTTCTCACCTCCAGGCGTGATGAGGCCCATTTCCGCTGAGGCGTCTCGAGGCTAATCACACATAACCTCTGAAACTTCCAAAGGGTCCTTCACACCCCTGCTGCAACTTAAGAAGTTCCCAGATAAACCCATCTCCACTCGGAGAGGAAGCACGAGAGTCCCGCCCACATCCAGAGGAGCCCCGTTTCCGCCTCCTAGCTCGAGAGCAGGGATCCGTTCCCTGCGTGGTCGGGGAAAGAATTCCCGGCGTTCCGTCGCATCTCAAAAAGAGGCGCTCTCCACAGGAAAGGCGATAGGAAACTCCAGGGTGGTGCCACCATTCCCAGAGTGCCCCAGATATCTCAGTCCATTCCAGGGAAACCTGTTTTCCCTGCACTGCCTCAACTTTCAAGCCGAGGATCGACTCACACCACGTGGCACGTGGGACAGCCCTGTGGGAAAGCCTCGTGTGAAAGCCTCATGGGAAAGCCCCGAGGGAAAGCCACTGATCCCTTGATCCTCGGAAGGGAAGCGTGACACTGCTGCTGCAATTCGGGAGGAAAGCACACGTGCATGCCCCTACTTGAGACGAGGACTGACTCCCCTGGGGAGACTCCGGAGGTACCCCAAGATCCATGTCAGCACTGGAGAGTAATCCTCACGTTCCGGCTCCGACTCCACACAAGGTCTTAAGCCCCGGCATGAACGGCAGAGAAATCCCGAGAGGCCCCCGAGCAACTCGCATGGGGACTGGCCTTTCCTGAGGCCACCAGAGCGGGTCCCTGAGGTCTCCGTCGTAAGACGAGAGGACCTGCCGCAACTAGAAACAATCCAGGAGGTTGTCCCCTCCAGGCGAGATGAGGCCCATTTCCGCTGAGGCGTCTCGAGGCTAATCACACCTAACCTCTGGAACTTCCCAAAGGGTCCTTCACACCCTTGCTGCCACTCAAGAAGTTCCCCGACATTCCCGTCTCTACTCCAGAGTAAGCACGAGAGCCCGCCCACATCCAGAGGAGCCCCGTTTCCGCCTCCTAGCTCGAGAGGAGGGATCCTTTCCCTGCGTGGTCGGGAAAGAATTCCCGGCATTTCCCGTCGCATCTCAAGAGGAGGCGCTCTCCACTGGAAGGCGAGAGGAACTCCCGGGTCTTGCCACCATTCCCAGAGTCTCGCAGATGTCTAAGTCCATTCCAGGGAAATCTGTTTTCCCTCCGATTGCCGCGACTTTCAAGCCGAGGATCGACTCACACCACGGTGGCACGTGGGACAGCCCTGTGAGAAAGCCTTCTGGGAAGCCTCGTGGGAGAGCCTCAAGGGAAAGGCACAGATCCCTTGATCCAGGCGAAGGGAAGCGTGACACTGCTGCTACAGCTCGGGAGGAAAGCGCACGTGCATGCCCCCACTCGAGACGAGGACTGACTCCCCTGGGGAGACTCCAGAAATACCCCAAGATCCATGTCAGCACTGGAGAGGAATCCTCAGGTTCCGGGCACCGTCTCCACACAAGGTTTTAGGCCCCGGCATCTACGGGAGAAGAATCCCGAGAGGCCCCGAGCAACTCGCTTGGGGACTGGCCTTTCCTGAGGCCACCAGAGCGGGTCCCTGAGGTCCCCGTCGTAAGTCGAGAGCACCTGCCGCAAACTTGAGAACATCCAGGAGGTTCTCCCCTCCAGGCGAGATGAGGCCCATTTCCGCTGAGGCGTCTCGAGGCTAATCACACCTAACCTTTGGAACTTGCAAAGGACCCTTCACACCCCTTGCTGCAACTCAAGAAGTTCCCCGACATACCCGTCTCCACTCGAGAGGAAGCACCAGAGACCCGCCCACATCCAGAGGAGCCCCGTTTCCGCCTCCTAGCTCGAGAGGAGGGATCCTTTCCCTGCGTGGTCGGGAAAGAATTCCGGGCGTTCCTGTCGCATCTCAAGAGGAGGTGCTCTCCACAGGAAAGGCGAGAGGAACTCCAGGGTCGTGCCACCATTCCCAGAGTCCCCCAGATGTCTTAGTCCATTTCAGGGAAACCTGATTTCCCTGCACTGCCTCGAATTTCTAGCCGAGGATCGACTCACACCACGATGGCACGTGGGACAGCACTGTGGGAAAGCCTCGTGGGAAAGCCACGAGGAAAAGCCACAGATCCCTTGATCCACGCGAAGGGAAGCGTTGCACTGCTGCTACAGCTCGGGAGGAAAGTCGCACGTTCATGCCCCCACACAAGACGACGACTAACTCCCCTGGGGAGACTTCAGAAGTACCCCAAGATCCATGTCAGCACTGGAGAGGAAACCTCAGGTTCCGGCACCGACTCCACACAGGGTCTTAGGCCCTGGCATCGACGGGAGAGGAATCCCGAGAGGCCCCAGAGCAACTCGCATGGGGACTGGCCTTTCCTGAGGCCACCAGAGCGGTTCCCTGAGGTCCCCGTAGTAAGTCAGGAGCACCTGCCGCAACTCGAGAAAATCCAGGAGGTTCTCCCCTCCAGGCGAGATGAGGCCCTTTTCCTCTGAGGCGTCTCGAGGCTAACCATACCTAACATCTGGAACTTCCAAAGGGTCCTTCACACCCTTGCTGCAACTCAAGAAGTTCCCCGACATACCTGACTCCACTCGAGAGGAAGCACGAGAATCCCGCCCACATCCAGAGGAGCCCCGTTTCCGCCTCATACCTCGAGGTCAGGTATCCTTTCCCTGCATGTTCGGGAAAGAATTCCCGGTGTTCCCGTCGCATCTCATGAGGAGGCGCTCTCCACAGGAAAGGCGGAGGAACTCCAGGGTCATGCCACCATTCCAAGAGTCCCCCAGATATCTCAGTCTGCCGGGGTCCAGCCCCGCTGGATCCAGGGAATTCGACGGATGGACGGCGTTGTCGTGGAAAGTCTTTTTTATTTATTAATGTAAGATTAGATTAAGAAATTATAGTGTAGTAAGAAGATTAACTGGAGGAAAAGGGCTGAATATCTTGGTTTACGTGGAAGGCCAATAAAATTCCAGACAAAGAATTTTCACCATCTACGTTGGGCCACCAGCCCCTGCTTGAATATCTAAGGGTGCCTCACCTTAAGCTCCCTTTCGTGCAGGTCTTAACAGCCAGGCAAGTAAGTAGACCTGGCGAGCCTCCGCGCCCCTGGTGGAGATTCAGCCTGAAGTTAAAGTAAAAAGCAGAGAGAAGGAAAGGGAGAGAAGAAGAAAGAGAGAAAAAGACACGGGGGGAGCCTGAGTCTCAAGAACCAGGCCGAGAGACTAGTTCGAGAAACTGGTCCGAGAAAACTGGCCCCATCCTTTATTGTTCATAAAGCCTTTTTATACTTTTGATAAAACATGGAGTTCAATGGGTAACACAAAATTATGTAGCGTTTGCACCCCAGACTCTTTCTGTACATCATTTTGTATACAAAAGGTCTCTGGTGATTTACATTATCTTCTGGCCAAGAGGCTTGTTAAACACTTTTTGGCTCTCTTCCTTAATGAATGTTAATTTTGTTTCCTCTGAAGTGTTTTTCTTTAATCTGCATTTCCTTAAAGCATTAAAGTTACATCTCTATAAAACAAAGGTGCAGTGGGTTATAACAAAGAAGGTACTTAACTCAAAGATCTAATGTTCCTAATACCAGGTCTACTACTTGTTTTTTTTAATATACCAACTCTATCTAAAAATAAAGGATATGAAAATTTAGCAGCAAGCATTGACCCAAAAAATGAAACTTTTAATCAGTCCTATTATAAAGATTTTGACTCCTCGGATGCCCCTACATTCCTAGGATGCTTTAAGCTTCCTGTGCCTCCTGGGGAAAGGAGGCCTCAAACAATCACATGCCCAGCTGTACGAGTCCTGCAGGCAGGCTAGAAAGCATTCAGAGGGGTTTTTGGATTGAAACACTCTTTCAAATGCTGAAGACTAAAGCCCTGAATTGACTTTTTTCCAGAAAATGTCAGAAGAGTGGAAAAGCAGAGCAAAAAAGCCGGCAGATTTTTGTTGGGGTATGTGCGTAGGAACTTCCAGAGGGGTCCCTGAAGTCTGAACACACCATGCCTATGTCAGCTTTCTTCCTCATGACGTTATCACGGACGGGAGTCCTCATACTGGCTCCCAGCATCAGTCCAATCCAGAGGAACCTGTTTTTCCTGCACTGCCTCGACTTTCACGCTGAGGATCAACTCACACCACGGTGGCACGAGGGAAAGCCCTGTGAGAAAGCCTCGTGGGAAAGCCTCCAGGGAAAGCCACAGATCCCTTGATCCACACGACGGGAAGCGTGACCCTGCTGCTACAGCTCGGGAGGAAAGCACACGTGCGTGCCCTCACTTGAGAGGAGGATTGACTCTCCAGGGGAGACTCCAGAAGAACCCCAATATCCATGTCAGCACTGCAGAGGAAACCTCAGGTTCCGGCCCCGAACCACACAAGTTGTTCGGCCCGGGCATCAACAGGAGAGTTATCAAGAGAAGCCCCCCAGCATCTGGCATGGGGACTGGCCTTAGATGAAGCCACCAGAGCGGGTCCCTGACGTCCCCGTCGTAAGTCGGGAGCACCTGCCGCAACTCGAGAAAATCCAGGAGGTTCTCCCCTCCAGGTGAGATGAGGCCCATTTCCAATGAGGTGTCTCGAGGCTAATTACATCTAATCTCTGGAACTTCCAAAGGGTCCTTCACACCCTTGCTGCAACTCAAGAAGTTCCCCGACATTCCCATCTCCACTCGAGAGGAAACACGAGGGTCCTGCCCACATCCAGAGTAGCCCCGTTTCATCCTCCTAGCTAGAGATGAGGGATCCTTTCCCTGCTTGGTCGGGAAAGAACTTCCGGCATTCCCGTCGCATCTCAGGTGGAGGCGCTCTCCACAGGAAGGGAGAGAGGAACTCCATGGTCGTGCCACCATTTCAAGCGTCCCCAGATGTCTCAGTCCATTCCAGAGGATCTTGTTTTTACAGAGTGCCTAAACTTTCATGCCGGAGGATCGCCTCACACCACGGTGGCACGGGGGACAGCCCTGTGGGAAAGCCTCGTGGGAAAGCCTCTAGGAAAAGCCTAGAGGAAAAGCCACAGATCCATTGATCCACGCGACGGGAAGCATGACACTGCTGCTACAGCTCGGGAGGAAAAGGGGCATGCGCATGCCCCCACTCGAGACGAGGACTGATTCCCCTTGGGAGACTTCAGAAGTATCCCAAAAACATGTCAGCACTGGAGAGGAATACTCAGGTTCTGGCCCCCACTCCACACAAGGTCTTGGCCCCCGGCATCTACCGGTGAGGAATCCCGAGAGGCCCTCTAGCAACTCACATGGGAACTGGTCTTTCCTAAGGCCAACAGAACGGGTCCCTGAGGTCCCCGTCGTAAGTCGAGAGCACCTGCCACAACTCGGAGAAAATGAAGGAGATTCTCCCCTTCAGGCGAGATGAAGCCCATTTCCCACTGAGACGTCTCGAGGCTAATCACACCTAACCTCTTGGAACTTCCAAAGGGTCCTTCACACCATAGCTGCAACTCAAGAAGTTCCACGAGAGACCCGTCGCCACTCCATAGGAATCACCAGGGTACCACCCACATCCAGAAGGAGCCCCCAATTCCCCTCCTAGCTCAATGTGAGGGATCCTTTCCCTGATTGGCCGGGAAAGAATTCCTGTCGTACCTGTCGCATCTCAAGAGGAGGCACGCTCCACAAGAAAGGTGAGAGGAACTCCAGGGTCGTTCCACCATTCCAAGAGTCCCCCAGATGTCTCAGTCCTTTCCAGAGAACTTGTTTACCCTGCACTGCCTCGACGTTCACGGGGAGGACCGACACACACGATGGTGGCACGTGGGACAGCCCTGTGGGAAAGCCTCGTGGAAAGCCTCGAGGAAAACAAGAAACCCCTTGATCAACCCAACGGGAAAATTGACTCTGCTCCTAATGCTCGGGAGAAAAGCGCACGTGCATGCCCCCATTGGAGACGAAGATGACTCCCCTGTGGAGACTCCAGTAGTACCCCCAAGATCCATGTTAGCACTGGAGAGGAAACCTCAGGTTCGGGCACCGACTCCAAACAAGGTCTTAGGCCCCGTCATCGACCGGAGAGGAATCCCGAGAGGCCCCTTAGCAACTCGCAAGTAGACTGGCATTTCCTGAGTGGACCAGAGCGGGTTACATAAGTCCCGGTCGTAACTGGAGAGCACCTGCTGAAACTCGAGAAAATCCAGGAGGTTCTCCCCATGCAGGCGAGATGAGGCCCATTTCCGCTGAGGCGTCTCGAGTCTAATCACACCTAACCTCTGAAACTTCCAAAGGGGTCCATCACACCCTTGCTGCAACTCAAGAAGTTCCCCGACATACCCGTCTCCACACGAGAGGAAGCACCAGAGACCCGCCCACATCCAGAGGAGCCCGTTTCCGCCTCCTAGCTCGAGAGGAGGGATCCTTTCCCTGCGTAGACAGGAAAGAATTCCTGGCGTTCCTGGCGCATCTCAAGAGGAGGCGCTCTCCACAGGAAAGGCGAGAGGAACTCCAGGGTCGTGCCACCATTCCAGAGTCCCCAAGATGTCTCAGTCCATTTCAGGGAAACCTGATTTCCCTGCACTGCCCCGAATTTCTAGCCGAAGATCGACTCACACCACGATGGCACATGAAAGCAC
>NW_017212759.1:0-16266 GCF_001704415.2 Capra hircus
GTACTGGAGTTTCAGCCTTAGCATCATTCCTTCCAAAGAATACCCAGGACTGATCTCCTTCAGAAAGGACTGGTTGGATCTCCTTGCAGTCCAAGGGACTCTCAAGAGTCTTCTCCAACACCACAGTTCAAAAGCATCAATTCTTTGGTGCTCAGCTTTCTTCACAGTCCAACTCTCACATCCATACATGGACCACTGGAAAAACCATAGCCTTGACTAGATGGACCTTAGTCAACAAAGTAATGTCTCTGCTTTGAATATGCTATCTAGGTTGGTCATAACTTTCTTTCCAAAGTGTAAGCATCTTTTAATTTCATGGCTGCAATCACCATCTGCAGTGATTTTGGAGCCCCCCCAAAATAAAGTCTGACAATGTTTCCACTGTTTCTTCATCTGTTTCCCATGAAGTGATGGGACCAGGTTCCATGATCTTCGTTATCTGAATGTTGAGCTTTAAGCCAACTTTTTCACTCTCCCCTTTCAATTTCATCAAGAGGCTTTTTAGTTCCTCTTCACTTTCTGTCATCAGCATATCTGAGGTTATTGATATTTCTCCCGGCAATCTTGATTCCAGCTTGTGCTTCTTCTAACCCAGTGTTTCTCATGATGTACTCTGCATATAAGTTAAATAAGCAGGGTGATAATATACAGCCTTGACGTACTCTTTTTCCTATTTGGAGTCTAGCGTTCCCTAAAAAAAAAAAAACAAAAAACAAAAAAAAAAAACAAAAAACAGAGATAAATACCTATTGAGTGATATAAATCCTTTTAGCCACCACCCCAAAACATGAATGCATAGCTCTGCACAGCCTTGGGTTAGCTTTATCAGTTCCGTTTTGATATGATTAAACAGAGAATCTTAGTCTTATGTTTGATAGCTAAAAAATCTTTAAAATAAAGGAAATTCTTTCCTCTAAATACCCTGAAACCAGAGACAACATTTTGTAGGAATGTACATTGCTGCATTTTTTTTTTCTGGGATGTTAGTTCACAGAATCCATTAAGGCTTCAAAGGGATTTTTGGCTAACAAAAGCTAAGAACCACAGTAAATGGGTAATGAATTGGAATGGAATTTCAAGCACATTGCAACAGTGGGGAAAGATTCTGGGTAGGCCTTCTCCTTCAACAACCTCAGATATGCAGATGACACCACTCTTATGGCAGAAAGTGAAGAAGAACTAAAGAGCCTCTTGATGAAGGTGAAAGAGGAGAGTGAAAAAGCTGGCTTAAAACTCAACATTAGAAAAAAAGAAAACTAAGGTCATGGTATCCACTCCCATCACTTCATGGCAAATAGATGGGGAAAAAGTGGAAACAGTGGCAGATTTTATTATCTTGGGCTCCAAAATCACTGCAGATAGTGACTGCAGCCATGAAATGAAAGGACACTTGCTCCTTGGAAGAAAAGCTATCACAAAAACTAGACAGCATGTTAAAAAGCAGAGGTACCACTTTGCAGACAAAGACCCACATCGTCAAAGCTATGGTTTTTCTTGGAGAAGGAAATGGCAACCTATTCCAGTGTCTTTGCCTGGAGAAACCCATGGATGGAGGAGCCTGGCAGGCCACAATCCATGGAGTCAGAAAGAGCCGGACACAACTAAATGGCTAAGCAAGTGATTTTCCCGGTAGTCATGTACAGATGTGAGTGACTCAGCCGTGTCTGGCTCTTTGCCACCCCGTGGACTATAGCCTACCAGGCTCCTCCATCCATGGAATTTTCCAGGCAGGAGTACTGGGGTTCCCGTTTCCTTCTTCAGGGATCTTCCCGACTCAAGGATCGAGCCCAGGTCTCCTGCACTGCAGGCAGACTCTTCACCATCTGAGCCACTTGGGAAACCCAGGGTGTGAGAGTTAGAACCTAAAGAAAGCTGAGAGCAAAAGAACTAATGTTTTTGAATTGTGGTGCTGGGAGAAGGCTCTTGACAGTCCCTTGGACTGCAAGGAGATCAAATGAGTCAATCCTACTCATTTAGCTACTAGGGCTTCCCTATTTCAATCAAACTCTGAATATTCATTGGAAGGATTGATGCTGAAGCTGAAGGTCCGATACTTTGGCCACCTGGATGTGAAGAGCTGAACTGGTTGGAAAAGACCCTGATGCTGAAGAGATTTGAGGGCAGGAGAATAAGGGGGGCAATAGAGGGTTAGGTGGTTGGATGGCATCATCGACTCAATGGGCATGAATTTGAGGCAAGCTCCATTAGATAGTAAAGGACAGGGGGAGCCTGGTGTGCTGCAGTCCATGGGCGTCGCAAAGCGTTACAACACAACTTAATGACTGAACAACAAGGCTTCTCCTTCCCCTCAAAAAGACTACATACTAGATGACTGCATTTGTAGAAAATTCTAGAAAATTCACGTTAAACCTACAGTGACTAGAAGCAAATTACTGTTTGCCCTGAGGTCTGGGAGCAGGGGATAGGATGGGAAGCACGCATGGTATGTGTTTTGCCAGCTTTTTCCTCCTTAAATCTTAGATTTTCCCACTCAATGATCTCTTATTTTAAGAAGATAGATCATCCCTGATGTTCTTTCTTAGGGATTGGTGATGGGGACAGCAGGTTGGCTGACCTTAGAATGTTCCCTTTAGCTCTCTCTACTTAATATACCACTCTAATGGCAGAAAGCAAAGAGGAACTAAAGGGCTTCTTGATGAAGGTGAAGGAGGAGAGTGAAAAAGATGGCTTAAAACTAAATATTAAAAAAGCCAAGATCATGGCATCCAGCCCCATTTTGGCATGGCAAATAGAAGGGGGAACAAGACAGTAGTGATAGATTTCCTCTTCTTGGCTCCAAAATTACAGCAGACAGTGACTGCAGCCATGAAATTCAAAGCGATGACAAACCTAGACAGTGTGTTGGAAAGCAGAGACATTCCCCTCCTGACAAAGGTCCGTATAGTCAAGGCTATGGTCTTCCCAGCAGTCACATACAGTTGTGAGAGCTGGACTGTAAAGAAGGCAGAGCACCAAAGGATTGATGCCTTTGGACTGTGGTGCTGCAGAAGACTCCCAAAAGTCCCTTAGACAGCAAGGAGATGAAACCAGTCAATCTTAAGGGAGATCAACCCTGAATATTCACTGGAAGGACTGATGCTGAAGCTGAAGCTCCAGTATTTTGATCCTCTGATGCACCGCAAGCTGACTCATTGGATAAGTCCCTGATGCTGGGAAAGATTGAGGGCCAGAAGAAGAGGGAGTCAGAAGATGAGATGACTGTATGATACTATACATAGTAGATTTTAGTACCATGATCTTTTCTTACCAAGTGTTCTGGTTGTCTTCCTGTCTCAAGGCTGACATCCACCTTCAGCTTTCTGGCTCTGCTTCTGGACAACTTGGCAAAGAGACTTTATTCTTTTACTCATTATTATGCAGTTGCTAACTAACTCGCTTTTCCTGCAAAGTAACCGCTGATGCTGTGTAGAGCTGTTCATGAAGCAACTTTCGATTATTGGTGAGAACTATTAAGGGGCATGTCATAATGAACACTGAAATTATAAAAATGATGGCAAACAGTTTCCATCCATTGTCTTTCTCTTAGGTACTAGGGGTTGTGCTTTAAAAAACACTATCTGTTTTGATGCTTGCAAAACTTCTGTAATAAACGTTATTTCCATATTATACAGATTTTTAAAAAATGAGTACTCAGAAAAAACTGAGCAAATTTCCTGATGCTGAGCAATTACTAGGCAAGAAACGGGGAGCTGAACAAAGTAGGGGAGGGCAGTCCAAGTCAGTGCTTCCTTCACCCCAGCTTACGGATTCTTTTGATAACAACAAATGCCATGACACATTAATTACAGTATTTGTCCACCAAGATTCACTCTGATTGAAAAATTACTTGACTTGAATTGCCTCTCACATTTCATCCGTGGTGGAATCAAGTTGTCAAGGGTATGAGAAGAAGCAACAAAAGCTGGAGTAATCCACCACCTCAAGTGTCGTAGAGATGGATTATTTTATTATCGTTATTGATTGTGAAAGGTTGTTGCTGAACCACAAAAAGATGCCAGGATTCTTGGCCTCCGGAGGAGAATTCAATCCAGGGCCAGAGACGAGGCTTGATCGCTCAGAGCTTTTGTGTAAGAAAGTTTTATCAAAGTATAAAGGAGATAGAGAAAGCTTCTGACATAGGCATCTGAAGGGGGCAGAAAGAGTACCTCCCTGCTAGTCTTCAGCTGGATGTTATATAGTCACTGAAGTGAAGTTGCTCAGTCGTGTCCGACTCTTTGAGACCCCATGGACTGTAGCCTACCAAGCTCCTCTGTCCATGGGATTTTCCAGGCAATAGTACTGGAGTGGATTGCCATTTCCTTCTCCAGGGGATCTTCCCGACTGGTCTGAACCACCAGGGAAGTCCTATATAGTCACTAGCAGTCTGTTAATGAGAGAAAGGAAAGTCTTAAAACTTGGCACCAGGCCCCTCATCCGTAAGAGGTATTTTGGGATAATATCGGCACCAGATGGGTCATCCTGGGCCATAAAGATTGACTTGAATCTTGTAGAATGGCAGATTACCATACAAATAGTTTTGTTTACATAGATTAGGGGAACAATGTCTGAGTAAAACATAATGGTTTGTCAAGTCAGTTCATTAGGCTGAATCGACTTGAAGACAGAGTCTGGGGTAAATACATAGTATATTAACATAGCTTAAGACAAACATTTCCATAAGAAAAATGCATTGGTTAACTCAAGGTTTGAGAATCGTTAACTTCAGGTGAAACCAGGTGTCATTATAGCAACACAGTATTTTAAGAGAAACCTCCTTTTAAATTTGTATAGAGAAGGAAAAAAATATCACTAGTTTGTTTCCTCCTGACGCTTGACAGAGATAAAAATGTCTGACATTTGTAGCCTATTTCCTCTGTTTGGAGACCCCTGGCCTTCCTGCCTGTTACCCTCTCAATAGCTACCAACAGGAAGCCAAGTTAAAAACTAATTCTTTGGGGAGTATAACTGGGGCATATCATTCTCCTTAGAGTAGTCATTATCCAAAATCATTTTAAAATGTATTAGATTTGTACCATTTCCATGTCTACCTTGCCCATTCCATGTGATTCAAGGAAAAGTGCTATTTGGTGGGGAAAGGAGCACATTTCATGAGAACAGAAAACTGTAATGCTTCTAAGCTAGTGTTTGAGTCACATAAAACTGTAGTCAACCCTGATTCTTTGGTCTTTACATATGCAAAGATTAAATAGTGTGATAATCATTTTTTTAATAAAACCATTTGCATGATCAACCATTTTCATAGAATTTACTATTAAAAGTTCAGTTTGATGTTCATCCTCTTGGATTTTTTAAGGAGGGCAAATCTATATTTATTGCCTCCTGAAAGACCCTCCCTTTGCATCAGCACAGCCATAAATCTGCCAAAATGCCAGGGCCTATGATATGCACAAAGGCCATTAAGCCGTGGCCTTGCCAATGCGCTGTGACTCAGCGTGCACTGAGCCTCCCCCAGCAGGTGAGGTTTCACTGCAGTTTCACCCCGTGGTAGGCAAAGTGTGGCCTTGAAGGCCTTTGCAAACCGTTTAGGACAAAATACACACTTCCGCGACACGACTGAGAGTTCCCTTTCACTTTCCACTTTCATGCATTGGAGAGGGAAATGGCAACCCACTCCAGTGTTCTTGCCTGGAGAATTCCGGGGACAGGGGAGCCTGGTGGGCTGCTGTCTATGGGGTCGCACAGAGTCGGACACGACTGAAGCAACTTAGCAGCAGCAGCACATACTTTTCCACTTAAAAAAAATTAAAATCACAAACTATATATTATTTTAACTTTTATGTGTATGTATTATTTTTTGTGCATAAAATCAAAACAAGTGTGTTTTGTCTTTTTTTTCTTAACCTGGTATGCTCATTCTTTCTCCTGCCTCCTTTTTATATCCTGTTGAATCCCAAACTTCAAACAGACTTATTAACTGTTTACACATATGTCTTCATTTAGTTATACCAGGCTATCCGGTGTTTGGCTTATGATATTTAAAAATTCACAAGGGTGGGGAGCACTGGAAAAGAGAGTTCTTTTTAACTTAATATCCTTTCCTGTTAGAATGACACTTAAGTCAGACATACTTTTTCTGATCTGTTCTTCCTGCGTTTATATAAAAGACCTTGCAGAAATTAATTCATCAGAGAGGCAGTCCAAAAATTTATGTATTCTCTTCAACAGAAATCACTGAAGGTAACAAATTAAATTTCCCTAACTCAAGAGAAATTTTTCTTCCTACCAACTGTAAAAAAGTCAAAATATTTGGAGGCCAGGATTACGTACAGTAAAATTTAAATAAAAGGCCATTCTTACTATTAGGTATATCCACTTTTAGCAGAAAGATTATCTCCTATAGTCTACAGTCCTTTGATTTCTGCCTAGCAGTTTCTCCCAAGTTTAGCCAGGAAGTTTGGCAGTATTTACAGATTTACAGAAATTGCAGTTATAATTTTATTTTCATAGTCCATATATTCTATTATAAATTTATTTTCGTTCATTCCTTATTTATTTTATCATTACAGTTGTCCCTAGTTTGGCTAATCATTTAACATTATTGTCCTTTCTTCATAGTTGCTTCAGTAAGTTTTACTTCTGAAAGACAGGACATGTGAACAAATGGAATTAAAGGTTTGATTAAAACACTGATACTAACCTCTCTGAAACATTATTTCAAATAATACTATGTGTCCACTATGCAGTCTCCTGCCATTAGTATAACTTCATAAACACTTACATGGATACTTTTTGCAGATTTATTGAGACGTAATTGACATACAAAAGGTGTAATGTTTAGAATGTAGTTTTACCGAGATGTAAACTGTATATTGCCCCATGAAACCCTACGATTGTAAATATTAGTGTAGCTGTTCTCCTGTGCTTAGTTGCTCGTCATGTTTGACTCTTTGCACCACCATGGACTGCAGCCCACCAGGCTCCTCTGTCCATGAGGATTCTCCAGCCAGAATACTGGAGTGGGTTGCCATGCCCTCTTCCAGGGGATCTTCCCAAATGCCAGGATCGAACCCAGGTCTCCCACACTGCAGGCAGATTCTTTACCATCTAAGCCACCAAGGAAGCCCAGCTGTGCTCATAATTATGTGGATTTTTAAATCAAAGTCCATTTTTAAAAAGAGAACATTCCTTCCAGTGAAATTACCGATTTAGAATGATTACCTCCTACGTTTGGTTTCCTTTCTTTATCCAGTGTAAAGACTCAAGGTAGTGGGTGGTAGATGTGTTAGGATTAACTTCATAGCCAATGCTAAATGGATTTTTAAAATAATTTAAAAAAATGGATTCTGAATGCCAATATCTTTAAGAATTTGTTTTGAACCTAACATTTTCTTAATGTTCTTTTATTATTTAATGGGACATGTTAGCAGCCTAGGTTTTGCCAGGACCTATTTTTCTAAATGCTCCAGTAAGTATATTTGACTGAACATTCTCGTTGTTAACGTTCACTTGAGCTGATTACCACATACGGTAAATTCCAAAGCAAAATCAGATTATTTTAACAATTAGGCTCTCATTTTAAAAATGACAAAATGATTTATGACTCCCAAGGTGTACTTTCTTTTTCATGTTAGTCTGTAACCCTAGTTAAAAACATTTACGCCACACCGTGGCAAGTGAGTGTCCCAGAAACTCTGTCCTTTATTGGTCCCAGCTGTCCAGAAGGGGTCTCTGCGTTGCCACTGGCCTGCAAAGTCTGATAGCAGTCAGATCTCGCTGAGCCAGGGTAAGGCTGTGACGTGGCCTCACGCAGGCTTTATGTTAAATTAACACACTGTCTACTTCTGCGTCCTTGTGACACCACAAAAGGGAAGAGCAGATGGCAACTCTTCTCACACTCTCAGAGTTCTAAAGTGAGTTTCTTTTTCTTGGAATATCAATGTCTGGATGCTTGGTTTTCTGAGCTCAGAAATTCATCTGTTTCTCAGCTGTAAAAACGTGTTCTTTGTGCCAAATGATGCCTGATTTTTAAAATATCTTGCTTTTTCTTCTGGTACTAATTCCTTAAAAAAAAAAAAAAAAAGTATGTTACTTTTGGGCTTCTGACCTCTAGATAAGGGGAGGGGCTGAAGCAGTGCTTCCTCAGTGCCGACCCCACCACAGTGTTAATTTGAACGTGTGTGGCTCACGTTGGGGAGAACTTCCCAGAGTCATTGTTCCCCAGCAATGGTGAAGTTCTCAGGAGTTGGGTGAGGTCTTGCATCCTAAAAATCGATGTTAGACGATAAGTCCCTTGAAGGTAATTTATTTTTGCATTTTCTCTGAGCTGCCACAGTCCCCACATGTAGCCAGTGTTAGCAACTGAGTCTCTGTCTGGCTGGGAGGAGAGGTAAGCCCGGTGTCAGGCTGGAGGCAGCAGTGAGTGAGCGTAAGACAAATACAGCTCAGTGTGATTTTGAAAATGAACTTCTGGTTCCACAGTTTATTGGATACACATTTAAGTGGCAACTTTTAAAGGTGATCCACTACTGCCCAGACCCTTGGAATGTGATTGTTTAATGTCATCACTACATTGTGGGTTAACTGTGGACTTTGTTTGGTTTCAGGACAGACACTGAAGCAGTTTCACAAGCTCAGTGGGCATCATTACTTCTACTGTCCAGCAAAGGACACCTTGGAATGAATTCTTGCTATAGTAAGAAACAATAAAATATGAACTACAGAGAAA
The DNA here is from genome assembly GCF_001704415.2 of Capra hircus. Lineage (NCBI taxonomy): Eukaryota > Metazoa > Chordata > Mammalia > Artiodactyla > Bovidae > Capra > Capra hircus. The sequence continues at coordinate 8,687 of NW_017212759.1, forward strand.
ACGAATTTTTAACATATGCTTTATATCCTCTAGCATTCTAGGTAAAGTCCTGTGGGGAAAGATGGAATGGTCAAAACACTGGCAGAGATTCATGTCATCCTTGAGATTCTGGGAAAATCTAAGAAAGGATAAGGAAAAGAAAAGCATCTAGTTGTGTCTCAGTGTTACAGAAAAGATGGACTCTTTTAGCTTAATCTTCGTTGAAAATCTTTTAAAATATATCGATCTATATCTCTACTCAATAAATACATTATGTTAATATGCAATTGAATATTGTTGAATATTACCTTAAAAATCTAGAATCATTGGTTCCTCAGACCATGGTTTTACATAGTTGTTGAATTCCTTAAACATAATTAATAATATTCTAGTGGTTAGAGGTACAAGAAATACAGAAATATAGTCCTATATACAAGTTTGGGAAATAAAACATATAGACAGGGTATGGCATTTAAGTATCAGCAGATTAACTTTCATTGAATATAAGATGCCATTGACTATGATATACAGGATCGTTTTATGACATTGAAAGAAGAATAGTCAATCATATTTGCAACATGTCTGTGAGATGCATTCTGATGTTGCGAGAGGCTATCAGAGGGCAGACACACTGAACCATACTCAGAGGGCAGACACACTGAAAACATACTCACAGAAAACTAGTCAGTCTAATCACACTAGGACCGCAGGCTTGTCTAACTCAATGACAACTAAGCCATGCCCTGTGGGGCCACCCAAGACAGGGCGGGTCATGGTGGAGAGGTCTGACAGAATGTGGTCCACTGGAGAAGGGAATGGCAAGCCACTTCAGTGTTCTTGTCTTGAGAACTCCATGGAACAGTATGAAAAGCCAAAATGTAGGATACTGAAAGAGGAACTCCACAGGTCAGGTAGAGTGCCCAATATGCTACTGGAGATCAGTGGAGAAATAACTCCAGAAAGAATGAAGGGATGGAGCCAAAGCAAAAACAATACCCAGCTGTGGATGTGACTGGTGATAGAAGCAAGATCCGATGCTGTAAAGAGCAATATTGCATAGGAACCTGGAATGTCAGGTCCATGAATCAAGGCAAATTGGAAGTGGAACAAGAGATGGCAAGAGTGAACGTCGACATTCTAGGAATCAGCGAACTAAAATGGACTGGAATGGGTGAATTTAACTCAGATGACCATTATATCTACTACTGCAGGCAGAATCCCTCAGAAGAAATGGAGTAGCCATCATGGTCAACAAGAGTCCGAAATGCAGTACTTGGATGCAATCTCAAAAACGACAGAATGATCTCTGTTTTCCAAGGCAAACCATTCAATATCACAGTAATCCAAGTCTATGCCCCAACCAGTAACGCTGAAGAAGCTGAAGTTGAACGGTTCTATGAAGACCTACAAGACCTTTTAGAACTAAACACCAAAAAGATGTCCTTTTCATTATAGGGGACTGGAATGCAAAAGTAGGAAGTCAAGAAACACCTGGAGTAACAGGCAAATTTGGCCTTGGAATGGGAATGAAGCAGGGCAAAGACTAATAGAGTTTTGCCAAGAAAATGCACTGGTCATAGCAAACACCCTCTTCCAACAACACAAGAGAAGACTCTACACATGGACATCACCAGATGGTCAACACAAAATCAGATTGATTATATTCTTTGCAGCCAAAGATGGAGAAGCTCTATACAGTCAACAAAAACAAGACCAGGAGCTGACTGTGGCTCAGATCATGAACTCCTTATTACCAAATTCAGACTCAAATTGAAGAAAGTAGGGAAAACCTAGACCATTCAGGTATGACCTAAATCAAATCCCTTATGATTATACAGTGGAAGTGAGAAATAGATTTAAGGGCCTAGATCTGATAGATAGAGTGCCTGATGAACTATGGAATGAGGTTCGTGACATTGTACAGGAGACAGGGATCAAGACCATCCCCATGGAAAAGAAATGCAAAAAAAGCAAAATGGCTGTCTGGGGAGGCCTTACAAATAGCTGTGAAAAGAAGAGAGGTGAAAAGCAAAGGAGAAAAGGAAAGATATAAGCATCTGAATGCAGAGTTCCAAAGAATAGCAAGAAGAGATAAGAAAGCCTTCTTCAGCGATCAATGCAAAGAAATAGAGGAAAACAACAGAATGGGAAAGACTAGAGATCTCTTCAAGAAAATTAGAGATACCAAGGGAACATTTCATGCAAAGATGGGCTCGATAAAGGACAGAAATGGTATGGACCTAACAGAAGCAGAAGATATTAAGAAGAGGTGGCAAGAATACACAGGAAGAACTGTACAAAAAAGATCTTCACGACCCAAGATAATCATGATGGTGTGATCACTCACCTAGAGCCAGGACATCCTGGAATGTGAAGTCAAGTGGGCCTTAGAAAGCATCACTATGAACAAAGCTAGTGGAGTGATGGAATTCCAGTTGAGCTATTTTCAAATCCTGAAAGATGATGCTGTGAAAGTGCTGCCACTCAATATGCCAGCAAATTTGGAAAAACTCAGCAGTGGCCACAGGGACTGGAAAAGGTCAGTTTTCATTCCTAGTCCCAAAGAAAGGCAATGCCAAAGAATGTCACACTACGACAATTGCACTCATCTCACATGCTAGTAAAGTAATGCTCAAAATTCTCCAAGCCAGCTTCAGCAATATGTGAACCTGAACTTCCTGATGTTCAAGCTGCTTTAGAAAGGCAGAGGAACCAGAGATAATGCCAACATCTGCTGGACATGGAAAAAGCAAGAGAGTTCAGAAAAACATCTTTCTGCTTTAGAGTATGCCAAAGCTTTGACTGTGTGGATCTTAAATTCTGAAAGAGATGTTTTTCTGGAACTCTTGCTTTTTCCATGATCCAGCGATGTTGGCAATTTGATCTCTGGTTCCTCTGCCTTTTCTAAAACCAGCTTGAACATCAGGAAGTTCACGTTCACATATTGCTGAAGCCTGGCTTGGAGAATTTTGAGCATTACTTTACTAGCATGTGAGATGAGTGCAATTGTGGTAGTTTGAGCATTCTTTGGCATTGCCTTTCTTTGGGATTGGAATGAAAACTGACCTTTTCCAGTCCTGTGGCCACTGCTGAGTTTTCCAAATTTGCTGGCATATTGAGTGCAGCACTTTCACAGCATCATCTTTCAGGATTTGAAATAGCTCAACTGGAATTCCATCACCTCCACTAGCTTTGTTCGTAGTGATGCTTTCTAAGGCCCACTTGACTTCACATTCCAGGATGTCTGGCTCTAGATGAGTGATCACACCATCATGATTATCTGGGTCTGAAGATCTTTTTTGTACAGTTCTTCTGTGTATTCTTGCCACCTCTTCTTAATATCTTCTGCTTCTGTTAGGTCCATACCATTTCTGTCCTTTATCGAGCCCATCTTTGCATGAAATGTTCCCTTGGTATCTCTAATTTTCTTGAAGAGATCTCTAGTCTTTCCCATTCTGTTGTTTTCCTCTATTTCTTTGCATTGATCGCTGAAGAAGGCTTTCTTATCTCTTCTTGCTATTCTTTGGAACTCTGCATTCAGATGCTTATATCTTTCCTTTTCTCCTTTGCTTTTCACTCTCTTCTTTTCACAGCTATTTGTAAGGCCTCCCCAGACAGCCATTTTGCTTTTTTGCATTTCTTTTCCATGGGATGGTCTTGATCCCTGTCTCCTGTACAATGTCACGAACCTCATTCCATAGTTCATCAGGCACTCTATCTATCAGATCTAGGCCCTTAAATCTATTTCTCACTTCCACTGTATAATCATAAGGGATTTGATTTAGGTCATACTGAATGGTCTAGGTTTTCCCTACTTTCTTCAATTTAGTCTGAATTTGGTAATAAGGAGTTCATGATCTGAGCCACAGTCAGCTCCTGGTCTTGTTTTTGTTGACTGTATAGAGCTTCTCCATCTTTGGCTGCAAAGAATATAATCAATCTGATTTTGGTGTTGACCATCTGGTGATGTCCATGTGTAGAGTCTTCTCTTGTGTTGTTGGAAGAGGGTGTTTGCTATGACCAGTGCATTTTCTTGGCAAAACTCTATTAGTCTTTGCCCTGCTTCATTCCGCATTCCAAGGCCAAATTTGCCTGTTACTCCAGGTGTTTCTTGACTTCCTACTTTTGCATTCCAGTCCCCTATAATGAAAAGGACATCTTTTTTGGGTGTTAGTTCTAAAAGGTCTTGTAGGTCTTCATAGAACCGTTCAACTTCAGCTTCTTCAGCGTTACTGGTTGGGGCATAGACTTGGATAACTGTGATATTGAATGGTTTGCCTTGGAACGAACAGAGATCATTCTGTCGTTTTGAGATTGCATCCAAGTACTGCATTTCAGACTCTTTTGTTGACCATGATGGCTACTCCATTTCTTCTGAGGGATTCCTGCCCACAGTAGTAGATATAATGGTCATCTGAGTTAAATTCACCCATTCCAGTCCATTTTAGTTCGCTGATTCCTAGAATGTCGACGTTCACTCTTGCCATCTCTTGTCCACTTCCAATTTGCCTTGATTCATGGACCTGACATTCCAGGTTCCTATGCAATATTGCTCTTTACAGCATCGGACCTTGCTTCTATCACCAGTCACATCCACAGCTGGGTATTGTTTTTGGCTTTGGCTCCATCCTTCATTCTTTCTGGAAGTTATTTCTCCACTGATCTCCAGTAGCATATTGGGCACCTACTGACCTGGGGAGTTCCTCTTTCGGTATCCTATCATTTTGGCCTTTTCATACTGTTCATGGAGGTTCTCAAGGCAAGAACTACTGAAGTGGCTTGCCATTCCCTTCTCCAGTGGGACCACATTCTGTCAGACCTCTCCACCATGACCCGCCCATGTCTTGGGTGGCCCCACAGGCATGGCTTGGTTTCGATTGAGTTAGACAAGGCTGTGGTCCTAGTGTGATTAGACTGACTAGTTTTCTGTGAGTATGGTTTCAGTGTGTCTGCCCTCTGATGCCCCTCTTGCACAACACCTACCGATCTTCACTTGGATTTCTCTTACCTTGGGCGTGGGGTATCTCTTCACGGCTGCTCCAGCAAAGCGCAGCGCTGCTCCTTACCTTGGATGAGGGTATCTCCTCACTGCTGCCCTTCCTGACCTTCCGTGTGGGTTGGCTCTCTAGGCCCCCTGTGCCCATGCAGCCATCTCCTTGAACGTGGGGTTGCTCCCCTGGGCCGCCCCCTGGCATCGGCACACGGTGGCTCCTCTGGGCCGCTGCCTGACCTCGGACTCAGGGTAGTTCCCTCTCGGGCACCGTCTCTGGCCTCGGACGCAGGGGTAGCTCCTCTCGGGAAGTCGCCCCTGACCTCAGAAGCGGGCAGCGCCTCTCAGCCAGGCCATCCCTGTGCCCGTCACGCCTGGCACTCTCGTCTTCCGCCTCTGACCTCGCCGCGCTCAGGCCGCTGCTGCACTCAGTGCGCTGGTCCGCAGCCGCTGCGCTCAGTGAACTGCGCTGCGACTCAGATTTGATCTGACTCAAGTTAAACGCAACAAAAGCGAAACTTCAGTTTTAAAAATTTCTGTTTCTTATCCGTGTTTCAAGGGCAAAAGATGGTTGGCTGGGGTGGGGACTCATTGCTAGGCGGACTTTGAAAGGGCTGGGAGGCCTTGTGGTGGATGGTTTATGAAAACGAGCAGAGCCCTGATGCTGCTCTCAAGCTGCTCTCTCCAGGGGATCTGGGATGAGGTAGGTGTATCTTCCCAGGATGTGTCATGTTCTCCTTCCTAGATATTAGTAGGTCTGACTTCCCTGGTGGCTCAGATAGTAAAGAATCTGCCTGCAATGCAGGAGACCTGGGTTTGGAACCAGGAAGATCCCCTGGAGAAGGGATGGCTACCTACTCCAGTATTCTTGCCTGGAGAATCCATGGGACAGAGGAGCCTGTGGATTACAATCCATAGGGTCACAAAGAACTGGTTAGTATACTCAGTACACTCAGATTAGAGTATGTCAGTGTGAGTGTATGTGACTCTTGTCAACCCTGTACACATTCTCTCTGAAGATACCCAAGAAACCCAGAATACTGCAGGAAGAGTGGGCGAGAGTCTGTTCCCTTTGAGGGCGAGACCTCCAAGAGGTCTCTACTGAGGACTTTCCTTTTGGAGCACGCATTCCCCAATTCCACACTCCTCACCTCAGTTCCACAGGTTTTATCAGACGAACAACCCCAGACTGTAAGCACATTGCTCATGATTATGTTATTTCTGTGGATGGCCCCAGGAGCAAAGGATTGAAAATTCTCCTTTGCAAGCGAGCTGAACACTTTCAGGGAAAAGCAGCAGTGTCATAGCAAGCTTATTCCGCTCATCTGGCAGTATCCCCTGAGAGCGAGAGATAAAATGTTATCAAAGACAAAATGGAGCCACTGTCCTTCCACTTGGAAACAGGGCAAGCCGCTTGCTGCTCCTGGGGAAAGTCTCCTTTGTGACAATATTCTGCTGCAAAGAATCCTCTAAAGCCAGAAACAGTCACCAACAAAAATTCATTTTTAGGGATGTAAGGGAGGAGTAATGAAGGGGAAATTGGTCATAACCAAAGAAGGAGATGGGAGGAGACAATCCATGCAGGAGGACGTGGACTCGGGAGACAGCGCTGACCTAACAGAGATTCCTGGTGGGAAACACTGATGTGGAAATCTGCTGCCTCCCTTGCAAGGCTGGATAGGGCAGTGCTGAGTTCATGGACCACCAGCATCTCTGAGACACAGCACTCATTGTAGAAGGTAGCAGCTAGCTGACTGATCTTGGGCAAGCTATTTAACCTCACTGTTCCTCAATTTCTCATTGGTAAAATGGGAGTAATAAAATTACCTACCTCGTAGAGTACTTAAATAGACAGATGCAATGAGCTAAGGTTCTTAAGTGCTTAAGATAGCACCCAAAGTCTGAAAGAGTGTTCACTTAAAAGAGAGTAGAAAGTCGCTCCAAGAAAAGCACTTACTACAGTAGAGAATAGCTAAGTTGGATGCTTGAAACCCCCAGACCTGACCAAGGCCAGGACTATCTCATGCAATGAGTCATCAAACAGTATGTGATGATGAGAAGTGAGTGTCAGATGAAATATTTGTGTGCTCTTGCTACAAGAGTGTGGGCTTCCAGCGGAGGCTTAAGAGATGCAGGTTCAATCCCTGGATTGAGAGATGCCCTGGAATAAAGCATGACAACCCACTCCAGTATTCTTTCCTGAGAATCCCGAGGACAGAGGAGCCTGGGGCTAATAGTCCACGGGTCCCATAGAGTTGGACACAACTAAAGCCATGAAATTAAAAAGACGCTTACTCCTTGGAAGAAAAGTTATGACCAACCTAGACAGCATATTCAAAAGCAGAGACATTACTTTGCCAACAAAGGTCTGTCTATCAAGGCTATGGTTTTTCCTGTGGTCATGTATGGATGTGAGAGTTGGACTGTGAAGAAAGCTGAGCACTGAAGAATTGATGCTTTGAACTGTGTGTTGGAGAAGACTCTTGAGAGCCCCTTGACTGCAAGGAGATCCAACCAGTCCATTCTGAAGGAGATCAGCCCTGGGATTTCTTTGGAAGGAATAATGCTAAAGCTGAAACTCCAACTACTTTGGCCACCTCACTTGAGAGTT
>NW_017212760.1:0-16266 GCF_001704415.2 Capra hircus
GGAAACGGGGCTCCTCTGGATGTGGGCGGGACTCTCGTGCTTCTTAGTAACGGGTATGTCGGGGAACTTCTTGAGTTGCAGCAAGGGTGTGAAGGCCCTTTGGAAGTTCCAGAGGTTAGGTGTGATTAGCCTCGAGATGCCTCAGCGCAAATGGGTCTCATCTCGCCTGGAGGGGAGAACCTCCTGGATTTTCTCGAGTTGCGCCAGGTGCTCTCGACTTACGACGGGGACCTCAGGGACCCGCTTTGGTGGCCTCAGGAAAGGCCAGTCCCCATGCGAGTTGCTCGGAGCCTCTCGTGATGTCTCTCCCTCTCCAGTGCTGTCTTGGATCTTGACTGGCCTTTCCTGAGGCCACCAGAGCGGGTCCCTGCGGTCCCCGTCGTAAGTCGAGAGCACCTGCCGCAACTGGAGAAAATCAAGGATGTTCTCCCCTCCAGGCAAAATGAAGCCTATTTCCGCTGACACATCTCAAGGCTAAGCACACTTAAACTCTGGAACTTCCAAAGGGTCCTTCACACCCTTGCTGCAAATCAAGAAGTTCCCCGACATACCCGTCTCCACTCAAGAGGAAGCACGATAGTTCCGCCCACATCCAGAGGAGCCCCGTTTCCGCCTCATAGCTCGAGAGGAGGGATCCTTTCCCTGCGAGGTCGGGAAAGAATTCCCGGCGTTCCCGTCGCATCTCAAGAGGAGGCGCTCTCCACAGGAAAGGCGAGAGGAACTCCAGGGACATGCCACCATTCTCCGAGTCCCCCAGATGTCTCAGTCCATTCCAGGGAAACCTGTTTCCCCGCACTGACTCGACTTTCAAGCCGAGGATCGACTCACACCACTGTGGCACGTGGACAGCCCTGTGGCAAAGCCTCGTGGGAAAGCCTCGTGGAAAGCCTCGAGGGAAAGCCACAGATCCCTTGATCCACGCGAAGGGAAGCGCGACACTGCTGCTACAGCTGGGAGGAAAGCGCACGTGCATGCCCTCAACCGAGACGAGGACTGACTCCCCTGGGGAGACTCCAGCAGTACACCAAGATCCATGTCAGCACTGGAGAGGAATCCTCAGGTTACAGCACCGACTCTACGTAAGGTCTGAGGCCCCGGCATCGACGGGAGAGGAATCCGGAGAGGGCCCGAGCAACTCGCATGGGGACTGGAATTTCCTGAGGCCACCAGAGCGGGTCCCTGAGGTCCCCATCGTAAGTCGAGAGCACTGCCGCAACTCGAGAATATCCAGGAGTTTCTCCCCTCCAGGCGAGATGAGGCCCATTTCCATTGAGGCATCTCGGGGCTAATCACACCTAACCTCTAGAACTGCCAAAGGGTCCTTCACACCCTTGCTGCAACTCAAGAAGTTCCCCAACATACCCGTCTCCACTCGAGAGGAAGCACGAGAGTCCCTCCCCACATGAGGAGGAGCCCCGTTTCCACCTCATAGCTCGAAAGAAGGGATCCTTTCCCTGCGTGGTCGGGAAAGAATTTCCGGCATTCCCGTCGCATCTCAAGAGTAGGCGCTCTCCACAGAAAAGGCGAGAGGAACTCCAGGGTCGTGCCACCATTCCCAGATTCCCTCAGATGTCTCAGTCCATTCCAGGGAAACTTGTTTTCCCTGCACTGCCTCGACTTTCAAGCCGAGGATCGACTCACACCACGGTGGCACGTGGGACAGCCCTGTGGGAAAGCCTCGTGGAAAAGCCTCGAGGGAAAGCCTTCAGGGAAAGCCACTGATACCATGATCCAATCGCCAAGAAGCGTGACACTGCTGCTACAGCTCGGGAGGAAAGCGCACGTGCATGCCCCCCTCGAGACGAGGACTGACTCCCCTGGGAGACTCCAGAAGTACCCCAAGATCCATGTCAGCACTGGAGAGGAATCCTCAGGTTCCGGCACCGACTCCACAAGGTCTTAGGCCCGGCATCAACGGGAGAGGAATCCCGAGAGGCCCGAACAACTCGCATGGGACTGGCCTTTCCTCAGGCACCGGAGAGGGTCCCTGAGGTCCCCGTCGTAATTCTAGAGCACCTGCCACACTCGAGAAAATCCAGGAGGTTCTCCCTCCAGGCGAGATGAGGCCCATTTCCGCTGAGGCGTCTCGAGGCTAATCACACCTAACCTCTGGAACTTCCAAAGGTTCCTTCACACCTTGCTGCAACTCAAGAAGTTCCCGACACACCGTCTCCACTCCAGAGGAAGCACGAGGGTCCCGCCACATCCAGAGGAGCCCGTTTCCGCCTCCAAGCTAAAGATGAGGGATCCTTCCCTGCTTCCTCGGGATAGAATTCCGACGTTTTCCGACGCTTCTCAAGAGGAGGCCCACTGCACAGGAAAGGCGAGAAGAACTCATGGGGTCGTGCCACCATTCCAAGAGTCCCCCAGATATCTCAGTCCATTCCAGAGGATCCTGTTTTCCCTGCACTGCTTCGACTTTCACGCCGAGGATCGACTCACACCACGGTGGCACGTGGGAGGGGCCCCTGTGGGAAAGCCTCGTGGGAAAGCCTTGAGGGAAAAGCCACAGATCCCTTGATCCACGCGAAGGAAGCGTGACACTGCTGCTACAGCACGGGAGGAAAGCGCACGTGCATGCCCCCACTCGAGACGAGGACTGACTCCCTTGGGAGACTCCAGAAGTACCCCAAACATGCATGTCAGCCTTGGAGAGGAATCCTCAGATTCCGGCCCCGACTCCACACAAGGTCTTAGGCCCTGGCATCGACGGGAGTGAAATAGCGACAGGCCCTCTAGCAACTCGCATGGGGACTGGCCTTTCCTGAGGTCACCAAGAGCGGGTCCCTGAGGTCCCCGTCGTAAGTCGAGAGCACCTGCCGCAACTCGGTAAAATCCAGGCGGTTCTCCCTCCAGGCGAGATGAGGCCCGTTTCCCCTGAGGTGTCTCGAGGCTAATCACACGTGACCTCTGGAACTTCCAAAGAGTCTTTCACAGTCATGCTGCAACTCAAGAAGTTCCCCGACGATACCCGTCTCCACTCAAGAGGAAGCACGATGTCCCGGCCACATCCAGAGGAGCTCCGTTTCCTGGCTCGTAGCTCGAGATGAGCGATCCCTTTCCCTGATTGGTCGGGAAAGAATTCCCGGCATTCCCATCGCATCTCAAGAGGAGGCGCTCTCGCCAAAGGAAAGGGGAGAGGAACTGCAGGGGTCGTGCCACCATTCCGAGACTCACCCAGATGTCTCCAGTCCATTCCACAGGAACCTGTTTTCCCTGCACTGCCTTGGCCTTCATGCCGAGGATCGACTCACCACCACCGTCACACGTGGGACAGCCTGTGGGAAAGCCTAGTGGGAAAGACTCGAGGGAAAGCCACAGATCCCTTGGTCCAGGCATGGGGAAGACGTGACACTGCTGCTACAGCATGGGAGGAAAGGGCACGCTCATGCCCCCACTCGAGACGAGGCCTGACTCCCTTGTGGAGACTCGAGAAGTACCACAAAATCCATGTCAGCACTGGAGAGGAATCCTCAGCTTCCGGCCCCGACTCCACACAAGGTCTTAGGCCCCGGCATCGACGGGAGAGGAATCACGAGAGGCCCCCTAGCAACACGACATGATGACTGGCGTTTCCCTGCGGCCGCCAGAGCGGGTCCCTGAAGTCCCCGTCGTAACTCGAGAGCACCTGCTGAAACTCGGGAATATCCAGGAGCCTCTCCATTCCAGGCGACATGAGGCCCATTTCTGCTGAGGCATCTCGAGACTAACCACACCTAACCTCTGGAACTTCCAAAGGGTCCTTCACACCCTTGCTGCAACTCAAGAAGTTCCGCCGACATACCCGTTCCTCTTCACATTCAGCCATAATGGTGGTGTCATCTGCATATCTAAGTTTATTGATATTTCTACCGGCAATCTTGATTCCAGCTCATGTATCTTCCATCCCAGCATTTTTCATGATGTACTCTGCATAGAAGTTAAATAAACAGGGTGACAATATACAGCCTTTGCATACTCCTTTTCCTTTTTGGAACCAGTCTGTTGTTCCATGTCCTACTCTAACTGTTGCTTCCTGACCTTCATCCAGATTTCTCAAGAGGCAGGTTAGGTGGTCTGGTATTCCATCTCTTTCAGAATTGTGGCTAAAACAACAGTATAAGGACCTTTCCGATGTCAGGCCAAGGAATTGTGTTTCCAGTCATTGAGCCACACCTGATCACTGAGCACAAATTCATGAATCTGTTCCTCAAGGGGGAATGAGATTCTTTTTTATACAAACTTAGTTACCTGATTTATTACCTTACCTAATTGTTCCATCTGCTGTGAAATCCCACCCCCTTACTTGTGGCAAATCTGCTAACACCTGCCTCACTGTGGGAGGGGTCTCCCATAGAAAATTTCATAAGGACAACAACTATGGGAACGTGCAGTTACCCGTAATATGAGTAAGTCTGCCGGAAGCAAGCCCATCCATGTACAGTCAGTCTCTATGATCCATTTTGAAAGTGTCTCTTCAAGAGTTTGGTTGTTTCTTTCCACCATTCCAGAACACTGGGGCCTATATGCTGTATGTAATTTCCACTGATATTTAGAGCTTCACATACCTGTTAATTAACGCGGCTGCAAAGACAGGGCCATTGTCGGATTCTATACTGGTTGGAAACCCAAGTCTGGGAATTATTTCTCAAATCAGCGAGCTACTTCGTTTTCTTTTTCAGATCAGGTAGGGAAGGCCTCTGCCCAACCGGAGAAGGTACCTACTATTCTAGTAAGTTATGATAACAGGTGACTGCCTTTGCTTCCCCGAAGGACACTCGCTTTCCCTGCATCCTGAGAACTCCACGTCTCAGCCAGTTGGAAAAGCGCTTCTTGGAGGTCATTATTCAGGGGCAATTTCCCCTGGAGCCCGGGGCCATAGGGAGCGGCTCCACACTCCCAGGGAAAGGCAGAGCCACAGCCACACATCTGTCCCATCCCCTTTGCTCTGTAGGAGAGCTCTAGTGAGCCTAGGTCTGTCAGGAAAATTCTTGGCTCCTATGGGGACACATTCTATGTGTGAAACTGCATCCAGGACCTAGGGGCCACAGGGCGCCTGTTTCTCTCGGGGGCAGAGGGGTGGGGGGCCTGAAGCAGTGCGGCCCAGCAACAGCTTCCACATCCATCCAATTGCTCTTTTCTTACCTCTGATAGAACTAGCTTTGTTCCAGCCTTTGGCAATTTGGAGGCAAGCGGGCCCCACTTCCTCCCCAAGGAGGCATGGGACCTACTTTGAGTGGAAAGGCCCCTCACGGAGCTGAACCCAGGAAGGCACCCAGTCATGTCTGACACATTCCTGCATCCTGCTTCTTCATGAGCAATACCGCTATAAGCTAGGAATGTCTTTCCAAGGCTCAGAAAGGACAGGGGAGATGCATGGTGCTGCCTCTGGAATTTCGGTCCTCTGAGCAGACCTGGAGGTCTCCCCTTGAAGAAGCTAACCAGTTTCTTCCAAATACAGGCTTGCAAACACACACTGGGTGGCTGCCTCTTCTTCCCTGAAGGACGATCACTTTCCCCGCATCCTGTGAACTCTGCATCCCAGCCTGCTGGAAAAGCGCTTCTTGGAGGTCATTTTTCAGGGACAATTTTCCCTGGAGCCCGGGGCTGTAGGGAGGGCCCCATGCTCGCTGTGAAAGGCAGAGTCACATCCACAGTCTGTTCTACCCCTTTTGCCCTGTGGGAGAGCTCTAGTGAGCCTAGGTCTGTCAGGAAAATTCTTGGCTCCTATGGGGACACACCCTGTGTGTTAACCTGCATATCGGACCTAGGGGCCACAGGGTGCCTGTTCCTCTCGGGGGGACCCTGAAGTGGTGCGGACCAGCAACAGCCTGAACATCCATCCGATTGCTCTTTTCTTCCTTCTGATAGAGCTAGCTTTGCTTCTCGCTTTGGCATTTCGGAAGCCAGGGGGAGCCCACCGCTGTTGTCCTGGGTCTATTGGAGGTACCGGGTCTATTGGACCCCAGCATGGCACCCGACCCCCTCAGACACACTCCCGCAGCCTCCTTCCCCATGGGCAGGACTGTTCTGACCTAGGAATGTGTTCCCAAGGCTCAGAAAATGCAGGGAGACACACGGCCCTGACTCTGGAACTGAGGCCATTGGAGCAGGCCTGGAGGTCTGACGTCTGAGACGCCAAACACTTGCTGCAAGATACAGGTGTGAAAACACACTCTCTGGGGCTGCCTTTCCTTCCTCCAAGAAGATAGCTTTTCCAGTCTCCTCCGTGCTGAGTCATACAAGGCTGGAAAGGTCTGGCTTAGAGGGCATTTCTCAGCGGCAATGGCCCCTGAGGCCCTGCACCCAGGGAGGGATCCTACCCTCCCAGGGAAGTCAAAGCAACCTCCAAACAGCTGTTCTATCATGTTTCCTCTGCAGGAGGGAGCTAGTGAGCCCAGGTCTGTCTGGAACGTTCTTGGATCCTGCGGGGAAATCATCCTGGGAGCCCACCTGGATACCAGTCGTAGGGGCTAAAATTCGCATTTTCCTTCCTTGGAGCCCTAACGCAGTACAGCCTAGCAACTGCTTGAAAATCCATCCTGTTGCTGTTTTCTTCCCTCTGACAGAGCGAGCTTTGCTCCCCATTTTGGGATTTCAGAAGCAAGGTGGTGGCCTGCAACTCCTTGCCTGGGGTCCATTGGAGGTGCAAGGTGCCCTCGACCAGGTGACCCCAGCATGACACCTGGCCCCTCAGACACACTCCCGCAGCCTGCTTCCCCATGGGCAGGACTGCTCTCACCTAGGAATGTGTTTGCAAGGCCAGGAAACTGCAGGGAGACACAAGACCCTGATTCTGGCATTGAGTCTGTTGGAACAGGCCTGCAGGTCTTCTGTCTAACAAGCCAAACACTTGCTGCAAGATACAGGCCTGAAAACACACTCTTGGGCTGCCTTTCCTTCCTCCAAGGAAGAGAGTTTTCTCAGCCTCCTGTGGGCTGAGAGTCCACACAGGGCTGAAAAGCACTTGCTGGGAGATTCTTTTTCATTGGCCATGGCCCCTGAGGCCCTGTGCTCAGGGAGGGCTCCCTCCCTCCCAGGGAAAGTCAAAGGAAGCTCCAAACGGCTGTTCAATCATGTTTCTGAGAGAGTCATTGCCAAGGCAGGTTTCTAAGAAGTTCAAGGGTCCCCAAGGAGAGAGGGGTCTAGAATTCTCAAGGAGGAAGAAAGGACAAACTGTTTTCCCCTCTACATTCCTTAGGATTATATAACAATCATGCATCCTTCTTGAGGACGGTCTCTGGAAAAAACCTTCTGGCTAATCCTGTTATCTTAAAATGTAAATTATGGGAGTAGGTCTAGTGAGTCTTTACAACCTCCAGACATTCTTTTGTTCGTTGTCATAACTTATTGGAGAGTATATAACTCCATTACCAACACTAGCAAGGGGGTACGCTTTCTGCCCCTTGTGATGTCTCTGTCAGAAGCTTTCTCTATCTCCTTTATCCTTTAATAAAACTCTATTGCACAAAAGCTCTGAGCAATCAAGCCTCGTCTTGGGCCCTGGATTGAATTCTTCTCCTCCATAAGCCAAGAATCCCAGCATCTTTTCGTGGTTCAGCAACAATATTTCATTTCCTCTGCAGGAGAGAGCTAGTGAGCTTAGGTCTGTCTGGAACATTCTTGGATCCTGTGGGGAAAATATCCTGTGCACACATCTGGATACTGGGCCTAGAGGCCAAAATTCGCATTTCTTTCCCGGGGAGCCCTAACGTGGTGTGACTTAGCAACTGCTTGAAAATCCATCCCATTGCTGTTTTCCTCCTTCTGACAGAGCTAGCTTTGTTCCCTGCTTTGGGATATCTCAACCGAAGGGCCGGTCCATAGCTACTCGCCTGGGGCCCATTGGATGTGCAAGGTGCCCTCGACTAGGTGACCCTAGCATGGCACTCAGCCCGCTCAGACACACTCCCGAGGCTTCTTTCTCATGGGAAGCACTGCTCCAACCTAGGAATGTGTCTGCAATGCTTGGAAAGTGCAGTGAGACACACAGCCCTGACTCTGCAATTGAGGCCCTCAGAGCAAGCCTGCAGCTCTGATGTCTGAGAAGCAAAACACTTGCTGCAAAGAGAGGCCTGAAAACACACTCTCTGTGGATGACTTTCCTTCCTCTAAGGAAGATAGTTTTCCCAGTCTCCTGCTTCCTGAATGTCACACAGCTGGAATGCGCTTGCTTGGAGGTCGTGATTCAGTGGCAATGACCCCTGAGGCCCTTTGCCCAGGGAGGGCTCCCACACTCACAGGCAAATCAAAGCAACTTCCAAGTGAGTCAGCTCTTTCACATCAAGTGGCCAAAGTATTGGAGTTTCAGGTTCAGTATTAGTCCTTCCAATGTATATTCAGACCTGATTTCCTTTAGGATGGAGTGGTTGCGTCTCCTTGTAGTCTAAGCGACCTACAAGCATCTTCTCCAACACCACAGTTCAAAAAGCATCCAATTTTCAGCTGTCACTTTCTTTATAGTACATCTTTCATATCCATCCATGACATATGGAAAAACCATAGCCTTGACTGGATGGATCTTTGTTGGCAAAGCAACGTCTCGGCTTTTAATATGCTGTCTAGTTTGGTCATCACTTTTCTTCCAAGTCATAAATATGTTTTAAGTTCATGGAGGCAGCCATCACCTGCAGTGATTTCCAAGCCCCCCAAAATAGTCTGCTGCTGTTTCCAATGTTTTCCCATCTATTTGCCATGAAGTGATGAGACTGGATGCAATGATTTTAGTTTTCTGAATGCTGAGCTTTAAGCTAACTTTTTCACTCTCCTCTTTCACTTTCATCAGGAGACTCTTTAGTTCTTCTTCACTTTCTGCCATAAGGGTGGTGTCATCTGCATATCTGAGATTCTTGATATTTCTCCCAGCAATCTGGATTCCAGCGTGTGCTTCCTCCAGCCCAGTGTTTCTCATGATGTACTCTGCGTATAAGTTAAATAAGCAGGGTGACAATATACAGCCTTGACATATTCCTTTTCCTATTTAGAACCAGTCTGTTGTTCCATGTCCAGTTCGAACTGTTTCTTCCTGACCTGCATACAGGTTTCTCAAGAGACAGGTCAGGTGGTCTGGTATTCCCATCTCTTTCAGAATTTTTCCCAGTTTATTGTGATCCACACAGTCAAAGGCTTTGGCATAGTCAATAAAGCAGAAATAGATGTCTTTTTTTCTGGAACTCTCTTGCTTTTTCAATGATCCAGTGGATGTTGGCAGTTTGATCTCTGGTTTCTCTGCATTTTTTTAAAATCCCTCTTGAACATTTGGAAGTTCACAGTTCATGTGAACTTGGAGAATTTTGAGCATTACTTTACTAGTGTGTGAGATGAGTGCAATTGTGCAGCAGCTTGAATATTCTTTGTCATTGCCTTTCTTTGGGATTGGAATGAAAACTGACCTAATGACTAGGTGTTTTCAATTGCATATGCTGAAAGAACTGGCTGTGCAGTTTTGAAGAAAAAAAAATCATTTTAACCCATTTTCTCTGAAGTGCAAGGCATATCATGGCCATCCCTGAATCATAAAGTCACCTTTTCTTTATGTAGTCATAGTTTCATGCCTAAATTATAGGCCAACTCATGCTCAAATTGACTCTGATGTCAGGGGCAGATCAACTAATAAAAAGCTTGGATTGTCCCTCTGGAGGAAAGTGAGATCTTGGTCCCACAAGAAGAATCTGAAGGGTTAAGGGAACTTGCAAGAGTGGGGAAAGCTTAGTCCATCCTACATGTACCAAAATCTTAAATAAGGCTTATTTACTTTACCGAAGTAAAAAAACAGATGATGAAAACAATTATAAATCAATGAAAGGTAAAGAAACTCATAGTCTGTTATCAAAAATTGCATTCTAAGAAAACTTTGTGCTCTTAACCTAGAGAGGAGACTAAATTCCATCTGGTACCAGCTTACCAGAAGACAAACAAACAAACAAACAAATTATCAGTAAGCTTAAAAAAAGTATATTCCATATATCTTGAAGTAGCAGTATTTCTGCAAAGGCATCAGTGTGAAACCATAGAGGACATGGTTAAAACCTGATTAAATAGAAATTGACAATGTAATCTGGTCACTGCTGCGACTTGAAATGCTTTAATATGATAACTGGAATTATAACTGACAGCATTTGACCAGGACATATCAGATTTTCACGGATGTCACATAATTTCTAGGATATCTATATTAGGAACTGAAGGAATCTTTGAACCTAGGAAAGAAAACAACAGTCTCAAAGGCCCTTGCTGAATCATCTATCAGCAAGGAATGTCTTTGCAAGGATCGCAAAGTGAAGGGAAAATACACCGACCTGCCTCTGCAACTTCGGTCCTCTGAGCAGATCTGGAGGTCTCCCTTTGTATAAGCTAACCTGTTCCTTCCAAATAGAGGTTTGCAACACAAAACAAGTGGCCGCCTATTCTTCCCCGAAGGAGGCTCTCTTTCCCCACATCCTGCGAACTCCCTTTCCCAGCCTCCTGGAAAAGCGCTTCTTGCAGTTCCTTTCAGAAAATCCTATGGACGGAGAAGCCTGGTAGGCTGCAGTCCGTGGGGTCGCTGAGGGTCGGACACGACTGAGCGACTGCACTTTCATTTTCACTTTCATGCATTGGAGAAGGCAATGGCAACCCACTTACTGTTCTTGCCTGGAGAATCCCAGGGACAGGGGAGCCTAGTGGGCTACCGTCTATGGCGTCGCACAGAGTTGAACACGACTGAAGCAACTTAAGCAGCAGCAGCAGCAGTTCCTTTCTTAGGGGCAGTTATCCCTGAGATTGGGACCTGGAAAGGCAGAGCCACCTCCACACACACGTCTTTTTCTGTCCCCTTTCCTCTGGAGGAGAGCTCTAGTGAGCCTAGGTCTGTCAGGAAAATTCTTGGCTTTGACGGGATCACACCCGGTGTGTGAACCTGCATACCCGACCTAGGGGCCACAGGGCACCTGTTTTGCTCGAGTGGGTCCTGGAGGGGTGCAGCATAGCAAGAGCTTAAAAATCCATCCAATTTGTCTTTTTTTTTTTACCTCAGAGAGAACGAGTTTGCTCCACCTCCACCCTTTGCAGTGTGGAGGGAAGAGGGCACCACCCTCTCCAAAAGGGGACATAGGGCCTACCAGGAGAGAAAGGCCCCTTGAGGAGCTGAGCCCAGGTAGGCAGCCAGTGATGTCAAGCACACTCCCGCTGCTTGCTTCTTCATGGGCACTCCCACGATCTGCTAGGAATGTCTTTGCAAGGATCTCAAAGGGAAGGGGAGATACATGGCCCTGTCTCTGGAACTTCAGTCCTCTGAGCAGATCTGGAGGTCTTGAGTTGTATAAGCAAACCTGTTCCTTCCAAATAGAGGCTTGCAAACACACCCCCGGTGGTTGCCTCTTCTTCCCCGAAGAAGTCTTTCTTTCCCCACATGCTGCGAACTCCCTGTCCCAACCTCCAAGAATAGCGCTTCTTGCCATTCCTTTCTTAGAGGCAGTTATCTCTGAGCCTGGGGCCGTAGGGAGTAGCCCCACACTCACAGGGAAAGGCAAAGACTCCTCCATACATCTCCTCTATCCCCTTTGCTCCGGAGGAGAGCTCTAGTGAGCCTAGGTCTTTCAGGAAAATTCTTGGCTTGGACAGGATCTCACCCCTGTTTGTGAACCTGCATACCCAACCAGGGGCCACAGAGCACCTGTTTCAGTAAAGTGGGCCCTGAAAGGGTGCAGCCTAGCAAGAGCTTGAAAATCCCATTCAATTGCTGTTTTTGTACCTCTGACAGAGCGAGCTTGGCTCCACCCTTTGGCAGTGAGGAGAAAAGAGGCATGACACCCTCCCCAAGGGGACATGGGGCCTACTTCGAGAGGAAAGGCCCCTTGTGGAGCTGAGGCCAGGAAGGCACACAGTCGTGTCAAACACACTCCCACTGCTTGCTTCTTCATGGGCACTCCCGCTATCAGCTAGGAATATCTTTGCAATGATCACAAAGGGAAGGGGAGATACAGGGCCCTGCTTCTGGACCTCCGGTGCTCTGAGCAAATCTCGAGGTCTCCCGTTGTTGGTCAAGGTCAAGGTCAAGTTCAAGTTCAAGGTCAAGTTGAAGTTCAAGGTCAAGGTCAAGTTCAAGTTCATGGTAAAGGTCAAGTTCAAGTTCAGGTTCAAGTTCAAGGTCAAGGTTCAAGTTCAAGGTCAAGGTCAACTTCAGTTCTAGTCAAGGTCAAGTTCAGGGTCAAGTTCAAGGTTAAGGTTAAGTTCAAGTCAAGTCAAGTTCAAGGTCAAGGTCAAGGTCAAGTTCAAATTCAAGGGCAAGGCAAGGCCCAGCCCAAGGCCAAGGCAAGGGCAAGGGCAACGCCAAGGGCAAGGCCAAGCCCAGGCCAAGGCAAAGGCCAAGGCCACCAAAGCGAAGCCCAAACCCCGTAACGCCTGACAAAAGGCAGAAGCCACTAGGCCCCTGCGCAGAGGAAGCCACTAAAGGCAGCAAGGCCACAGAGCTCCCCGACTCCCATTCCCACAGGAAGATATGAGGATAAAGGGCCTCATCCCAGCACAGCACCTGCTCCCACCACCACCCAACCCGGCCCCCGCCCCCCGCAGCACGCCCCCTGAAACAACACTGTCTTCCCAGAAAAGAGAACGGAGAAGCCATGCGTGTGCCAAAGGAGCAAGATGAACGAACGATGCCAGGCCCTCCGAATTTGGGCACACCTGACGCCTCGGAACCCCGGGCCCTGGCCGATGGGTCCCCCGTTCTCGGTGGGAGGGGGTCAACACGTTGGCCGAGAGCCCTTGCCCAGGCCACCCGCAAATCCCCTGAGATGTGATCCGACCACAGGGACCGAGGGCAAACGTACTGCTTGAGGTGCTGGAGGAGCCGGACGAAGCCATGGTGGGAGAGGCACACGGGCACGCTGCAGACTGCTGGCCGAGTGGGCGGGGACCAGCAGCTCAGGACTCTGGAAAGCGGGAGGCGGCTCCGCCCCATTGACGTCAATAAGGTTTGGGTGGGTAGATGGAGGGGGCCGCCCCTGGCCTCTTTCCAAGCAGAGACCCTGGACGGAGTCCCGTGGAGTGAGTGGGCTTTTCCCGGGCACGGCTGTGCCCCGGACCGCCAAGATCCCCGTTGGGGTGGGCGGGCAGTTCGGGGGCTTTGGTTTGTGGCCCTCCCTCTCAGCGGGGGGTGGGATCAATCCCGGGTGGATCAATCAGGGGCCCTCAGCAGTGCCAAGGGAAGCTCACCGCCCAGGAAACGCCCCTAGGTCCCTTTGAATTGGCCACCAACGCCCCCTTTCCCAGCCTGCCTTGCTCTGGGATTTCCCGCCTTTTCACATTCCACAGGTCCCTGGGCCTCGACTGTCCCCCGCTGGCTCCTCTGAGGCATTCTGGGACACCAGACGCTCTCTCCAGCGCCTCCACCTAGATCCCTCGCTGTCCTCGCCTCCTGTTTCCCCCCTGCCCCTCCCCAACTCCTCCGTGGGCTCTTGGCGTCCATTCCCTACAGCAGTCCCAGAGTGCCACCCCCGAGGGCTTTGAGTTCCCTGGAGCCCAAGGCTCCGGCCAGAGAACCTGAGGGGCCAGCGTCTGGACTGGCAGCTAATGCCATTTGGGGCTTTTCTCACGTGGAGCCTGAGGCCCGCATATCCACGGCAAACCCCCCAGCGCGAGTGCCCTGGAGATAACCCGACCAAGGGGACAGTGTACCCCCTACTGTGGGAAGGAGATTCCTGTTTTCCCTGCACTGGTTCGACTTTCACGCCGAGGATCGATCACACCATGGTGGCAAGTGGAATAGCCCTGAGAGAAAGCCTCATGGGAAGACTCGAGGGAAAGCCACAGATCCCTTGATCCACGGGACGGGAAGCGTGACACTGCTGCTACCGCTCAGGAGGAAAGCGCACGTGCATGACCCCACTCGAGCCGAGGACTGACGCCACTTGGGAGACTCCAGAAGTACGCCAAGATCCATGTCAGCACTGGAGAGCAATCCTCAGGTTCCGGTCCCGACTCCACACAAGGTCTTAGGCCCCGGCATCGACAGGAGAGGAATCCTGAGAGGGCCCCTAGCACCTCGCATGGGGACTGGCCTTTCCTGAGGTCACCAGAGCGGGTCCCTGAGGTCTCTGTCGAAACTCGAGAGCACCTGCCGCAACTCGAAGAAAATCCAGGAGGTTCTCCCTCCAGGCGAGATGAGGCCCATTTTCCGCTGAGGCGTCTCGAGGCTAATCACACCTAACCTCTGGAACTTCCAAAGGGTTCTTCACACCCTTGCTGCAACTCAAGAAGTTCCCCGACATACCCGTCTCCACTCAGAGGAAGCAGAGAGTCCCGCCACATCCAGAGGAGCCCCGTTTCCTCCTCCTAGCTCGAGAGGAGGGATCCTTTCCCTGCGTGTCGGGAAAAAATGCCCGCTTCCCGTCGCATCTCAAGAGGAGGCGCTCTCCACAGGAAAGCGAGAGGAACTCCAGGGTCGTGCCACCATTCCAGAGTCCCCCAGATATCTCCGTGCCATCCAGGGAAAACTGTTTCCCTGCACTGCCTCGGCTTCAAGCCGAGGATTGACTCACACCACGGTGGCACGTGGACAAGCCCTGTGGGAAAGCCTCGTGGGAACAGCCCTGTGGGAAAGCCTCAAGGGAAAGCCACAGATCCCTTGATCCACGCGAAGGAAGCGTGACACTGCTGCCTACAGCTCGGCAGGAAAGCGCCAATGTGCCTGCCCACCACTGAGACGAGGACTGACTCCCCTGGGGAGACTCCAGAAGTACCGCCAAGATCCATGTCAGCACTGGAGAGGAATCCTCAGGTTCCGGCAACGACTCCACACAAGGTCTTAGGCACCAGCATCGACGAGAGAGGAATCCTAAGAGGCCCCCGAGCAACTCGCGTGGGACTGCCTTCCTGAGGCCACCAGAGCGGGTCCCTGAGGTCCCCGTCCTAACGAGGAGCACCTGCCGCAACTCGAGTAAATCCAGGAGTTTATCCCCTTCAGGCGAGATGAGGCCATTTCCGCTGAGGCGTCTCGAGGCTAATCACACCTAACCTCTGGAACTTCCAAAGGGTCCTTCACACCCTTGCTGCAACTCAAGAAGTTCCCCGACATACCCGTCTCCACTCGAGAGGAAGCACGAGAGTCCCGCCCACATCCAGAGGAGCCCGTTTTCCGCCTCCTAGCTCGAGAGGAGGGATCCTTTCCCTGCGTGGTCGGGAAAGAATTCCGGCGTTCCTTCGCATCTCAAGAGGAGGCGCTCTCCACAGGAAAGGCGAGAGGAACTCCAGGGTCGTGCCACCATTCCAGAGTCCCCCAGATGTCTCAGTCCATTCCAGGGAAACCTGTTTTCCCTGCACTGCCTCGACTTTCAAGCCGAGGATCGACTCACACCACGGTGGCACGTGGGACAGCCCTGTGGGAAAGCCTCGTGGGAAAAGGAAAAGCCTCGAGGGAAAGCCACAGATCCTTGATCCACGACAAGACCTGCTGCTACAGCTCGGAGGAAAGCGCACGTGCATGCCCCACTCGAGACGAGGACTGACTCCCTGGGGAGACTCCAGAAGTACCCCAAGATCCATGTCAGCACTGGAGAGGAATCCTCAGGTTCCGGCACCGACTCCACACAAGGTCTTAGGCCCCGGCATCGACGGGAGAGGAATCCGGAGAGGCCCCCGAGCAACTCGCATGGGACTGCCTTTTGAGGCCCCAGAGCGGGTCCCTGAGGTCCCCGTCGTAAGTCGAGAGCACCTGCCGCAACTCGAGAAAATCCAGGAGGTTCTCCCTCCGGCGAGATGAGGCCCATTTCCGCTGAGGCGTCTCGAGCTAATCACACCTAACCTCTGGAACTTCCAAAGGGTCCTTCACACCCTTGCTGCAACTCAAGAAGTTCCCGGACATACCCTCCACTCGAGAGGAAGCACGAGAGTCCGCCACATCCAGAGGAGCCCCGTTTCCGCCTCATAGCTCGAGAGGAGGGATCCTTCCCTGCGTGGTCGGGAAAAAATTCCCGGTTCCCGTCGCATCCCAAGAGGAGGCGCTCTCCACAGGAAAGGCGAGAGGAACTCCAGGGTCGTGCCACATTCCCAGAGTCCCCAGATGTCTCAGTCCATTCCAGGGAAACCTGTTTTCCCTGCACTGCCTCGACTTTCAAGCCGAGGATCGACTCACACCACGGTGGCACGTGGGACAGCCCTGTGGGAAAGCCTCGTGGAAAGCCTCGAGGAAGCCACAGATCCCTTGATCCACGCGAAGGGAAGCGTGACACTGCTGTACAGCTCGGAGGAAAGCCACGTGCATGCCCCACTCGAGACGAGGACTGACTCCCTGGGGAGACTCCAGAAGTA
>NW_017212761.1:0-16266 GCF_001704415.2 Capra hircus
GGGCTTCAGCAGTTGAGACCTCTGTCAGAGAGAAGGGAAGGGCACTGCGAGGGCATCCTCAGCGGTTTCTAGGCGCCGCCTAGAATCAGCAGCCGCCACCGAGAGCACAGCTTCCAGGCCCTGGCTGGGGTTTTCAGCCCGCACACATCACGGAGGCTGTGATTCCTTGGTGCCCAGAAAGGTGATGACAGACGTAGTCCTCCTAGCACTCTCCTCCCCAGCAGAGACATGTGCAGGTGGTTGGGGCCTGATCCTGCGTGTCTGGGTTCCTGCCCACAGCCCCAACTCAGGGAAGCAGCCCCTGAGGCAAGACCTGCTGGAGGAGCCCTGCGCCCCGCCTGATAGGCGAGTGCACAGCCAGCAGGGAAGCGAGCCTCCTCGGGGGAAGAGGAGGCAGCCCAGCCCCGTCAAAGTTGAAAGCCCTGCTTGCACGGAGCTAAGTGCGCCTCCAGTACGGCAGAGCTCTAGCTCTGCTCAGAGCCCCGATCTGGCAGAGTTCCTGGCGCGAGGCTGCTCTGCCGGGGGCTAGCCTTGCCCAGACTTGCCTTGCTTTTAGGCTGCCTCTCCAGGAAGGAGCAGGCAGCAGGAGCCTGGGAGTCGCCACTGGCGCCTTTCTTGCCTCAGCTCCAATCCTGCCTTGCCTTTGCACTTAGGTCCCAGTCCTCCTTAAGGAGAGCTTAGGGGCTGGTGGGTTGCACACTGCCAAGGGCTCCAGCAGTGAGAATTCTGTCAGAGGGAAGGGAAGGGCAACTGCAGGGCTCCTCCAGCGGTTGCTTGGCCGCCCAGATTCAGCGCCACACGGAGAGCACCAGGCTCCCAGGTCCCCTGGCTGGGGTTTTCAGCCCCGCACACACGGAGGCTGATTCCTTGGGTGCCCAGAAAGTGTATGACAGACGTAGGTTCCCTAGCACTCTCCTCCCCAGCAGAGACATGTGCAGGTGTTTGGGGCCTGATCCTGCGTGTCTGGGTTCCTGCCCACAGCCCCAACTCAGGGGAAGCAGCCCCTGAGGCAAGACCTGCTGGAGGAGCCCTGCGCCCCCGCCTGATAGGCGAGTGCACAGCCAGCAGGGAAGCGAGCCTCCTCGGGGGAAGAGGAGGCAGCAAGTCCCCGTCAAGCTGAAATCCCTGCTTACACGAAGCTAAGTGCGACTCCAGTACGGCAGATCTCTAGCTCTGTTCAGAGGCCCGATCTGGCAGAGTTCCTGGCACCAAGATGCTCTGCCATAGGCGAGCCTTGCGCAGACTTGCCTTGCTTTAAGGCTCCCTCCCCAGGAAGGAGCAGGCTGTGTGAGGCTCGGAAACGCCACTGGCGCCTTCCTGGCTTCAGCTCTACCCCTGCCTTGCCTTTGCACTTAGGTCCCAAGCGTCCTTGAGGAGGGCTTAGGGGCTGGTGGGTTGCACACTGCCAAGGGCTCCAGCAGTGAAAGCTCTGTCAGAGGGAAGCGAAGGGCAACAGCAGGGCTCCTTCAGCGGTTCCTTGGCCGCCCAGACAAAGCTCCGCACGGAGAGCACCAGGTTCCAAGGGCCCCTGGCTGGGTTTTGCATCCCCACACTCCCAGAGGCTGACTCCGTGGGTGCCTAGAAAGTGTGTGAGAGACGTAGGTTCCCTAGCACTCTCCTCCCCAGCAGAGACATGTGCAGGTGGTTGGGGCCTTATCCTGCGTGTCTGGGTTCCCGCCCACAGCCTCAACTCAGGGGAAGCAGCCCCTGAGGCAAGACCTGCTGGAGGAGCCCTGCGCGCCCGCCTGATAGGCGAGAGCACAGCCAGCAGTGTAGCGAGCCTCCTCGGGAGAAGAGGAGGCAGCCGAGCCCAGTCAAGAGGAAAGCCCTGCTTGCACGGAGCTAAGTGCGCCTCCAGTACGGCAGAGCTCTAGCTCTGCTCAGAGCCCCGATCTGGCAGAGTTTCTGGCGCGAGGCTGCTCGGCCGGGGGCTCGCCTTGCCCAGACTTGCCTTGCTTTTAGGCTCCCTCCCCAGGAAGGAGCTGTCTGAGCGAGCCTGGGAGACGCCACTGGTGCCTTCCTTGCCTCAGCTCCAATCCTGCCTTGCCTTTGCACATAGGTGCCAGGCGTCGTTGGGGAGGGCTTAGGGGGTGGTGGGTTGCACACTGCCAAGGGCTTCAGCAGTGAGAGCTCTGTCAGAGGGAAGGGAAGGGCAACTGCAGGGCTCCTCCAGCGGTTTCTAGGCCGCCTAGAATCAGCGCCGCACCGAGAGCACCAGGCTCCCAGGGCCCCTGGCTGGGGTTTTCAGCCCCGCACACACGGAGGCTGATTCCTTGGGTGCCCAGAAAGTGTATGACAGACGTAGGTTCCCTAGCACTCTCCTCCCCAGCAGAGACATGTGCAGGTGGTTGGGGCCTGATCCTGCGTGTCTGGGTTCCTGCCCACAGCCCCAACTCAGGGGAAGCAGCCCCTGAGGCAAGACCTGCTGGAGGAGCCCTGCGCCCCCGCCTGATAGGCGAGTGCACAGCCAGCAGGGAAGCGAGCCTCCTCGGGGGAAGAGGAGGCAGCCCAGCCCCGTCAAGTTGAAAGCCCTGCTTGCACGGAGCTAAGTGCGCCTCCAGTACGGCAGAGCTCTAGCTCTGCTCAGAGCCCCGATCTGGCAGAGTTCCTGGCGCGAGGCTGCTCTGCCGGGGGCTAGCCTTGCCCAGACTTGCCTTGCTTTTAGGCTGCCTCTCCAGGAAGGAGCAGGCAGCAGGAGCCTGGGAGTCGCCACTGGCGCCTTTCTTGCCTCAGCTCCAATCCTGCCTTGCCTTTGCACTTAGGTCCCAGTCCTCCTTAAGGAGAGCTTAGGGGCTGGTGGGTTGCACACTGCCAAGGGCTCCAGCAGTGAGAATTCTGTCAGAGGGAAGGGAAGGGCAACTGCAGGGCTCCTCCAGCGGTTGCTTGGCCGCCCAGATTCAGCGCCACACGGAGAGCACCAGGCTCCCAGGGCCCCTGGCTGGGGTTTTCAGCCCCGCACACACGGAGGCTGATTCCTTGGGTGCCCAGAAAGTGTATGACAGACGTAGGTTCCCTAGCACTCTCCTCCCCAGCAGAGACATGTGCAGGTGTTTGGGGCCTGATCCTGCGTGTCTGGGTTCCTGCCCACAGCCCCAACTCAGGGGAAGCAGCCCCTGAGGCAAGACCTGCTGGAGGAGCCCTGCGCCCCCGCCTGATAGGCGAGTGCACAGCCAGCAGGGAAGCGAGCCTCCTCGGGGGAAGAGGAGGCAGCAAGTCCCCGTCAAGCTGAAATCCCTGCTTACACGAAGCTAAGTGCGACTCCAGTACGGCAGATCTCTAGCTCTGTTCAGAGGCCCGATCTGGCAGAGTTCCTGGCACCAAGATGCTCTGCCATAGGCGAGCCTTGCGCAGACTTGCCTTGCTTTAAGGCTCCCTCCCCAGGAAGGAGCAGGCTGTGTGAGGCTCGGAAACGCCACTGGCGCCTTCCTGGCTTCAGCTCTACCCCTGCCTTGCCTTTGCACTTAGGTCCCAAGCGTCCTTGAGGAGGGCTTAGGGGCTGGTGGGTTGCACACTGCCAAGGGCTCCAGCAGTGAAAGCTCTGTCAGAGGGAAGCGAAGGGCAACAGCAGGGCTCCTTCAGCGGTTCCTTGGCCGCCCAGACAAAGCTCCGCACGGAGAGCACCAGGTTCCAAGGGCCCCTGGCTGGGTTTTGCATCCCCACACTCCCAGAGGCTGACTCCGTGGGTGCCTAGAAAGTGTGTGAGAGACGTAGGTTCCCTAGCACTCTCCTCCCCAGCAGAGACATGTGCAGGTGGTTGGGGCCTTATCCTGCGTGTCTGGGTTCCCGCCCACAGCCTCAACTCAGGGGAAGCAGCCCCTGAGGCAAGACCTGCTGGAGGAGCCCTGCGCGCCCGCCTGATAGGCGAGAGCACAGCCAGCAGTGTAGCGAGCCTCCTCGGGAGAAGAGGAGGCAGCCGAGCCCAGTCAAGAGGAAAGCCCTGCTTGCACGGAGCTAAGTGGGCCTCCAGTACGGCAGAGCTCTAGCTCTGCTCAGAGCCCCGATCTGGCAGAGTTTCTGGCGCGAGGCTGCTCGGCCGGGGGCTCGCCTTGCCCAGACTTGCCTTGCTTTTAGGCTCCCTCCCCAGGAAGGAGCTGTCTGAGCGAGCCTGGGAGACGCCACTGGTGCCTTCCTTGCCTCAGCTCCAATCCTGCCTTGCCTTTGCACATAGGTGCCAGGCGTCGTTGGGGAGGGCTTAGGGGGTGGTGGGTTGCACACTGCCAAGGGCTTCAGCAGTGAGAGCTCTGTCAGAGGGAAGGGAAGGGCAACTGCAGGGCTCCTCCAGCGGTTTCTAGGCCGCCTAGAATCAGCGCCGCACCGAGAGCACCAGGCTCCCAGGGCCCCTGGCTGGGGTTTTCAGCCCCGCACACACGGAGGCTGATTCCTTGGGTGCCCAGAAAGTGTATGACAGACGTAGGTTCCCTAGCACTCTCCTCCCCAGCAGAGACATGTGCAGGTGGTTGGGGCCTGATCCTGCGTGTCTGGGTTCCTGCCCACAGCCCCAACTCAGGGGAAGCAGCCCCTGAGGCAAGACCTGCTGGAGGAGCCCTGCGCCCCCGCCTGATAGGCGAGTGCACAGCCAGCAGGGAAGCGAGCCTCCTCGGGGGAAGAGGAGGCAGCCCAGCCCCGTCAAGTTGAAAGCCCTGCTTGCACGGAGCTAAGTGCGCCTCCAGTACGGCAGAGCTCTAGCTCTGCTCAGAGCCCCGATCTGGCAGAGTTCCTGGCGCGAGGCTGCTCTGCCGGGGGCTAGCCTTGCCCAGACTTGCCTTGCTTTTAGGCTGCCTCTCCAGGAAGGAGCAGGCAGCAGGAGCCTGGGAGTCGCCACTGGCGCCTTTCTTGCCTCAGCTCCAATCCTGCCTTGCCTTTGCACTTAGGTCCCAGTCCTCCTTAAGGAGAGCTTAGGGGCTGGTGGGTTGCACACTGCCAAGGGCTCCAGCAGTGAGAATTCTGTCAGAGGGAAGGGAAGGGCAACTGCAGGGCTCCTCCAGCGGTTGCTTGGCCGCCCAGATTCAGCGCCACACGGAGAGCACCAGGCTCCCAGGTCCCCTGGCTGGGGTTTTCAGCCCCGCACACACGGAGGCTGATTCCTTGGGTGCCCAGAAAGTGTATGACAGACGTAGGTTCCCTAGCACTCTCCTCCCCAGCAGAGACATGTGCAGGTGTTTGGGGCCTGATCCTGCGTGTCTGGGTTCCTGCCCACAGCCCCAACTCAGGGGAAGCAGCCCCTGAGGCAAGACCTGCTGGAGGAGCCCTGCGCCCCCGCCTGATAGGCGAGTGCACAGCCAGCAGGGAAGCGAGCCTCCTCGGGGGAAGAGGAGGCAGCAAGTCCCCGTCAAGCTGAAATCCCTGCTTACACGAAGCTAAGTGCGACTCCAGTACGGCAGATCTCTAGCTCTGTTCAGAGGCCCGATCTGGCAGAGTTCCTGGCACCAAGATGCTCTGCCATAGGCGAGCCTTGCGCAGACTTGCCTTGCTTTAAGGCTCCCTCCCCAGGAAGGAGCAGGCTGTGTGAGGCTCGGAAACGCCACTGGCGCCTTCCTGGCTTCAGCTCTACCCCTGCCTTGCCTTTGCACTTAGGTCCCAAGCGTCCTTGAGGAGGGCTTAGGGGCTGGTGGGTTGCACACTGCCAAGGGCTCCAGCAGTGAAAGCTCTGTCAGAGGGAAGCGAAGGGCAACAGCAGGGCTCCTTCAGCGGTTCCTTGGCCGCCCAGACAAAGCTCCGCACGGAGAGCACCAGGTTCCAAGGGCCCCTGGCTGGGTTTTGCATCCCCACACTCCCAGAGGCTGACTCCGTGGGTGCCTAGAAAGTGTGTGAGAGACGTAGGTTCCCTAGCACTCTCCTCCCCAGCAGAGACATGTGCAGGTGGTTGGGGCCTTATCCTGCGTGTCTGGGTTCCCGCCCACAGCCTCAACTCAGGGGAAGCAGCCCCTGAGGCAAGACCTGCTGGAGGAGCCCTGCGCGCCCGCCTGATAGGCGAGAGCACAGCCAGCAGTGTAGCGAGCCTCCTCGGGAGAAGAGGAGGCAGCCGAGCCCAGTCAAGAGGAAAGCCCTGCTTGCACGGAGCTAAGTGGGCCTCCAGTACGGCAGAGCTCTAGCTCTGCTCAGAGCCCCGATCTGGCAGAGTTTCTGGCGCGAGGCTGCTCGGCCGGGGGCTCGCCTTGCCCAGACTTGCCTTGCTTTTAGGCTCCCTCCCCAGGAAGGAGCTGTCTGAGCGAGCCTGGGAGACGCCACTGGTGCCTTCCTTGCCTCAGCTCCAATCCTGCCTTGCCTTTGCACATAGGTGCCAGGCGTCGTTGGGGAGGGCTTAGGGGGTGGTGGGTTGCACACTGCCAAGGGCTTCAGCAGTGAGAGCTCTGTCAGAGGGAAGGGAAGGGCAACTGCAGGGCTCCTCCAGCGGTTTCTAGGCCGCCTAGAATCAGCGCCGCACCGAGAGCACCAGGCTCCCAGGGCCCCTGGCTGGGGTTTTCAGCCCCGCACACACGGAGGCTGATTCCTTGGGTGCCCAGAAAGTGTATGACAGACGTAGGTTCCCTAGCACTCTCCTCCCCAGCAGAGACATGTGCAGGTGGTTGGGGCCTGATCCTGCGTGTCTGGGTTCCTGCCCACAGCCCCAACTCAGGGGAAGCAGCCCCTGAGGCAAGACCTGCTGGAGGAGCCCTGCGCCCCCGCCTGATAGGCGAGTGCACAGCCAGCAGGGAAGCGAGCCTCCTCGGGGGAAGAGGAGGCAGCCCAGCCCCGTCAAGTTGAAAGCCCTGCTTGCACGGAGCTAAGTGCGCCTCCAGTACGGCAGAGCTCTAGCTCTGCTCAGAGCCCCGATCTGGCAGAGTTCCTGGCGCGAGGCTGCTCTGCCGGGGGCTAGCCTTGCCCAGACTTGCCTTGCTTTTAGGCTGCCTCTCCAGGAAGGAGCAGGCAGCAGGAGCCTGGGAGTCGCCACTGGCGCCTTTCTTGCCTCAGCTCCAATCCTGCCTTGCCTTTGCACTTAGGTCCCAGTCCTCCTTAAGGAGAGCTTAGGGGCTGGTGGGTTGCACACTGCCAAGGGCTCCAGCAGTGAGAATTCTGTCAGAGGGAAGGGAAGGGCAACTGCAGGGCTCCTCCAGCGGTTGCTTGGCCGCCCAGATTCAGCGCCACACGGAGAGCACCAGGCTCCCAGGTCCCCTGGCTGGGGTTTTCAGCCCCGCACACACGGAGGCTGATTCCTTGGGTGCCCAGAAAGTGTATGACAGACGTAGGTTCCCTAGCACTCTCCTCCCCAGCAGAGACATGTGCAGGTGTTTGGGGCCTGATCCTGCGTGTCTGGGTTCCTGCCCACAGCCCCAACTCAGGGGAAGCAGCCCCTGAGGCAAGACCTGCTGGAGGAGCCCTGCGCCCCCGCCTGATAGGCGAGTGCACAGCCAGCAGGGAAGCGAGCCTCCTCGGGGGAAGAGGAGGCAGCAAGTCCCCGTCAAGCTGAAATCCCTGCTTACACGAAGCTAAGTGCGACTCCAGTACGGCAGATCTCTAGCTCTGTTCAGAGGCCCGATCTGGCAGAGTTCCTGGCACCAAGATGCTCTGCCATAGGCGAGCCTTGCGCAGACTTGCCTTGCTTTAAGGCTCCCTCCCCAGGAAGGAGCAGGCTGTGTGAGGCTCGGAAACGCCACTGGCGCCTTCCTGGCTTCAGCTCTACCCCTGCCTTGCCTTTGCACTTAGGTCCCAAGCGTCCTTGAGGAGGGCTTAGGGGCTGGTGGGTTGCACACTGCCAAGGGCTCCAGCAGTGAAAGCTCTGTCAGAGGGAAGCGAAGGGCAACAGCAGGGCTCCTTCAGCGGTTCCTTGGCCGCCCAGACAAAGCTCCGCACGGAGAGCACCAGGTTCCAAGGGCCCCTGGCTGGGTTTTGCATCCCCACACTCCCAGAGGCTGACTCCGTGGGTGCCTAGAAAGTGTGTGAGAGACGTAGGTTCCCTAGCACTCTCCTCCCCAGCAGAGACATGTGCAGGTGGTTGGGGCCTTATCCTGCGTGTCTGGGTTCCCGCCCACAGCCTCAACTCAGGGGAAGCAGCCCCTGAGGCAAGACCTGCTGGAGGAGCCCTGCGCGCCCGCCTGATAGGCGAGAGCACAGCCAGCAGTGTAGCGAGCCTCCTCGGGAGAAGAGGAGGCAGCCGAGCCCAGTCAAGAGGAAAGCCCTGCTTGCACGGAGCTAAGTGGGCCTCCAGTACGGCAGAGCTCTAGCTCTGCTCAGAGCCCCGATCTGGCAGAGTTTCTGGCGCGAGGCTGCTCGGCCGGGGGCTCGCCTTGCCCAGACTTGCCTTGCTTTTAGGCTCCCTCCCCAGGAAGGAGCTGTCTGAGCGAGCCTGGGAGACGCCACTGGTGCCTTCCTTGCCTCAGCTCCAATCCTGCCTTGCCTTTGCACATAGGTGCCAGGCGTCGTTGGGGAGGGCTTAGGGGTGGTGGGTTGCACACTGCCAAGGGCTTCAGCAGTGAGAGCTCTGTCAGAGGGAAGGGAAGGGCAACTGCAGGGCTCCTCCAGCGGTTTCTAGGCCGCCTAGAATCAGCGCCGCACCGGAGAGCACCAGGCTCCCAGGGCCCCTGGCTGGGGTTTTCAGCCCCGCACACACGGAGGCTGATTCCTTGGGTGCCCAGAAAGTGTATGACAGACGTAGGTTCCCTAGCACTCTCCTCCCCAGCAGAGACATGTGCAGGTGTTTGGGGCCTGATCCTGCGTGTCTGGGTTCCTGCCCACAGCCCCAACTCAGGGGAAGCAGCCCCTGAGGCAAGACCTGCTGGAGGAGCCCTGCGCCCCCGCCTGATAGGCGAGTGCACAGCCAGCAGGGAAGCGAGCCTCCTCGGGGGAAGAGGAGGCAGCAAGTCCCCGTCAAGCTGAAATCCCTGCTTACACGAAGCTAAGTGCGACTCCAGTACGGCAGATCTCTAGCTCTGTTCAGAGGCCCGATCTGGCAGAGTTCCTGGCAC
Source organism: Capra hircus (assembly GCF_001704415.2). Taxonomy (NCBI): domain Eukaryota; kingdom Metazoa; phylum Chordata; class Mammalia; order Artiodactyla; family Bovidae; genus Capra; species Capra hircus. The sequence continues at coordinate 8,943 of NW_017212761.1, forward strand.
CAAGATGCTCTGCCATAGGCGAGCCTTGCGCAGACTTGCCTTGCTTTAAGGCTCCCTCCCCAGGAAGGAGCAGGCTGTGTGAGGCTCGGAAACGCCACTGGCGCCTTCCTGGCTTCAGCTCTACCCCTGCCTTGCCTTTGCACTTAGGTCCCAAGCGTCCTTGAGGAGGGCTTAGGGGCTGGTGGGTTGCACACTGCCAAGGGCTCCAGCAGTGAAAGCTCTGTCAGAGGGAAGCGAAGGGCAACAGCAGGGCTCCTTCAGCGGTTCCTTGGCCGCCCAGACAAAGCTCCGCACGGAGAGCACCAGGTTCCAAGGGCCCCTGGCTGGGTTTTGCATCCCCACACTCCCAGAGGCTGACTCCGTGGGTGCCTAGAAAGTGTGTGAGAGACGTAGGTTCCCTAGCACTCTCCTCCCCAGCAGAGACATGTGCAGGTGGTTGGGGCCTTATCCTGCGTGTCTGGGTTCCCGCCCACAGCCTCAACTCAGGGGAAGCAGCCCCTGAGGCAAGACCTGCTGGAGGAGCCCTGCGCGCCCGCCTGATAGGCGAGAGCACAGCCAGCAGTGTAGCGAGCCTCCTCGGGAGAAGAGGAGGCAGCCGAGCCCAGTCAAGAGGAAAGCCCTGCTTGCACGGAGCTAAGTGCGGCCTCCAGTACGGCAGAGCTCTAGCTCTGCTCAGAGCCCCGATCTGGCAGAGTTTCTGGCGCGAGGCTGCTCGGCCGGGGGCTCGCCTTGCCCAGACTTGCCTTGCTTTTAGGCTCCCTCCCCAGGAAGGAGCTGTCTGAGCGAGCCTGGGAGACGCCACTGGTGCCTTCCTTGCCTCAGCTCCAATCCTGCCTTGCCTTTGCACATAGGTGCCAGGCGTCGTTGGGAGGGCTTAGGGGTGGTGGGTTGCACACTGCCAAGGGCTTCCAGCAGTGAGAGCTCTGTCAGAGGGAAGGGAAGGGCAACTGCAGGGCTCCTCCAGCGGTTTCTAGGCCGCCCTAGAATCAGCGCCGCACCGGAGAGCACCAGGCTCCCAGGGCCCCTGGCTGGGGTTTTCAGCCCCGCACACACGGAGGCTGATTCCTTGGGTGCCCAGAAAGTGTATGACAGACGTAGGTTCCCTAGCACTCTCCTCCCCAGCAGAGACATGTGCAGGTGTTTGGGGCCTGATCCTGCGTGTCTGGGTTCCTGCCCACAGCCCCAACTCAGGGGAAGCAGCCCCTGAGGCAAGACCTGCTGGAGGAGCCCTGCGCCCCCGCCTGATAGGCGAGTGCACAGCCAGCAGGGAAGCGAGCCTCCTCGGGGGAAGAGGAGGCAGCCCAGCCCCGTCAAGTTGAAAGCCCTGCTTGCACGGAGCTAAGTGCGCCTCCAGTACGGCAGAGCTCTAGCTCTGCTCAGAGCCCCGATCTGGCAGAGTTCCTGGCGCGAGGCTGCTCTGCCGGGGGCTAGCCTTGCCCAGACTTGCCTTGCTTTTAGGCTGCCTCTCCCAGGAAGGAGCAGGCAGCAGGAGCCTGGGAGTCGCCACTGGCGCCTTTCTTGCCTCAGCTCCAATCCTGCCTTGCCTTTGCACTTAGGTCCCAGTCCTCCTTAAGGAGAGCTTAGGGGCTGGTGGGTTGCACACTGCCAAGGGCTCCAGCAGTGAGAATTCTGTCAGAGGGAAGGGAAGGGCAACTGCAGGGCTCCTCCAGCGGTTGCTTGGCCGCCCAGATTCAGCGCCACACGGAGAGCACCAGGCTCCCAGGGCCCCTGGCTGGGGTTTTCAGCCCCGCACACACGGAGGCTGATTCCTTGGGTGCCCAGAAAGTGTATGACAGACGTAGGTTCCCTAGCACTCTCCTCCCCAGCAGAGACATGTGCAGGTGTTTGGGGCCTGATCCTGCGTGTCTGGGTTCCTGCCCACAGCCCCAACTCAGGGGAAGCAGCCCCTGAGGCAAGACCTGCTGGAGGAGCCCTGCGCCCCCGCCTGATAGGCGAGTGCACAGCCAGCAGGGAAGCGAGCCTCCTCGGGGGAAGAGGAGGCAGCCAAGTCCCCGTCAAGCTGAAATCCCTGCTTGCACGAAGCTAAGTGCGACTCCAGTACGGCAGATCTCTAGCTCTGTTCAGAGGCCCGATCTGGCAGAGTTCCTGGCACCAAGATGCTCTGCCATAGGCGAGCCTTGCGCAGACTTGCCTTGCTTTAAGGCTCCCTCCCCAGGAAGGAGCAGGCTGTGTGAGGCTCGGAAACGCCACTGGCGCCTTCCTGGCTTCAGCTCTAATCCCTGCCTTGCCTTTGCACTTAGGTCCCAAGCGTCCTTGAGGAGGGCTTAGGGGCTGGTGGGTTGCACACTGCCAAGGGCTCCAGCAGTGAAAGCTCTGTCAGAGGGAAGCGAAGGGCAACAGCAGGGCTCCTTCCAGCGGTTCCTTGGCCGCCCAGACAAAGCTCCGCACGGAGAGCACCAGGTTCCAAGGGCCCCTGGCTGGGTTTTGCATCCCCACACTCCCAGAGGCTGACTCCGTGGGTGCCTAGAAAGTGTATGACAGACGTAGGTTCCCTAGCACTCTCCTCCCCAGCAGAGACATGTGCAGGTGGTTGGGGCCTGATCCTGCGTGTCTGGGTTCCCTGCCCACAGCCCCAACTCAGGGGAAGCAGCCCCTGAGGCAAGACCTGCTGGAGGAGCCCTGCGCGCCCGCCTGATAGGCGAGTGCACAGCCAGCAGGGAAGCGAGCCTCCTCGGGAGAAGAGGAGGCAGCCCAGCCCAGTCAAGTGAAAGCCCTGCTTGCACGGAGCTAAGTGCGCCTCCAGTACGGCAGAGCTCTAGCTCTGCTCAGAGCCCCGATCTGGCAGAGTTCCTGGCGCGAGGCTGCTCTGCCATGGGCGAGCCTTGCCCAGACTTGCCTTGCTTTTAGGCTCCCTCCCCAGGAAGGAGCAGGCAGCTGGAGCCTGGGAGATCGCCACTGGCGCCTTTCCTTGCTTCAGCTCCTAATCCTGCCTTGCCTTTGCACTTAGGTCCAGCGTCCTTGAGGAGGGCTTAGGGGCTGGTGGGTTGCACACTGCCAAGGGCTCCAGCAGTGAGAAGCTCTGTCAGAGGGAAGGAAGGGCAACTGCAGGGCTCCTCCAGCGGTTGCTTGGCCGCCCAGACTTAGTGCCAGCACGGAAGAGCACCAGGTCTCCCAGGGCCCCTGACTGGTGTCTGCCGCCCCGCACACCCAGAGGCTGACTCTGCGTGGTGCCCAGAAGCTGCTCACACACGTAGGTTCCCTAGCACTCTCCTCCCCAGCAGAGACATGTGTTTGGGAGGGCTTAGGGATCTGCTGAGTTCCACACTTCCAAGGGCTCCAGCACTGAGAGCTCTGTCGCGGGAAGGGAAGGGCATCTGCAGAGCTCCTTCAGCTGTTGCTTGGCTGTCCAGACTCAGCGCCACATTGAGAGCACCATGCACCCAGTGCCCCTGGGTGGTGTCTGCAGCCAGCAGGCCTGGCGACTCACTTTTGGTCTCCCATCATTTGCCTGAAAGACACTAGGTTCCCTAATGCTCTTCTCCCCAGCAGAGCTGTGTGCAGGTTGTTGGGGCCTGCCCCTGCGTGTCTGGGTTCCCGCCCACAACCCCAGCTCAGGGGAAGTAACCCCTGAGCCAAGACCTGCAGGAGGCGAGGTATGGCTCCGCCTGGAAGCCGAGTGCACAGGACAAGTGGAAGGGAGCCTCCTCCGGGGAAGAGGAGGCAGCCCAGTCGCGTGCTGCTGCAAGCCTTGCTGGGGTGGAGCCGAGTGCGCCTCCAGTATGGCAGAGCTCCAGCTCCGCTGAGAGCCCTGATCTGGCAGAGTTCCTTGCGCGAGGCTGCTCTGCCTGGGGCGAGCCTTGCCCAGACCTGCCTGGCTTCTAGACTTCCTGCCCAGGAAGGAGCAGTCTGCACGAGGTTGGGAGACGCCACTGGCACCTTCCTGGCCTCAGCTCTGCTCCTGCCTTGCCTTTGCACCTAGGCCCCAGGCGTTCTTGTGGTGGCTTAGGGGCCGGTGGCTTCCACACTGCCAAGGGCTCCAACAGTGAGAGCTCTGTTCCAGGGAAGTGAAGGGTATATTTGGAGTGCAATCGTTTATCAGATGTGAGACCCACACCTTCACCCTGAACCCTCACCCCGAGCCCTTACCCTCGCCCTCACCCACACCCTCACCCTCACCTTGAAGCCTTACCCTCACCCTCACCCCTAACCCTAACCCTCACGCCTCACCCCTCACCCTAACAAGTTTGGGGGCTGTTCTGCACACTGTAACCTTAACCCTTCCCTCACCCGACACCCTATCCACATCCTAACCCTAACCCACTTCATAGTCACGCCCTCAACCCTATACTTACCCTTGAAGTAGGTACCTGCATCATCTTCGTTTTGGACACTTCCCATGCATAACAAAAGACAAGGTTGGAATGTTTCAAACATCGATCCAAGACCCATTATCCACATAAAAGGGATATAAATACTCTGATCACATCATTTAAATCTCTTGCATCACCAAAATACCTCTCCACCACGTATCCAATCGCCATTGATGGATCACATCTATCTCATACATTTTATAACTTAGCAATCAGATACGCACCCGTAATCTGGGTAATTATATACACAGGATATATTGATACCATAAATATTTCAACAAATTCCACTTTCTACGATGAGTTCAATCTTCACAAAAGTAGGATGAACGGCACCTGTTTCCACTAGGATCCATAGCATTGCACAAAGTGACAGTGAGCGTGAAAATCTTAATGATGACCACCGGAAAGAAGGTCAGCACGGCTGATATCACAGATTTTTCAGTGTTCCAATACGACTTCTACCCAAATCCATAAAGAAAGACATATGCATAGGAAACTACAAATTGAAAGCAAGTCTATTGAGATAAATATTGGACATCAATTGTATGAATCTTTAAGGCATAACTGCAGACATTCTTCAGACATTCTTCAAATTCATAGAATGACAACAAAGTATGGCTACGTACAATCCATTCGGTTTTATAAACCACTCATGAGTAACCTCACAAGCCATTGAAAACCAGATGACACTTTCAAATAGCTTTGATCTACAAACAAGGCTGTAAGACAGAAAGTTAAAATCGAAATACATGAACTAAATCCTCAATAGATATGAAAACATGCCATGGTAGTGAAGTCAATTCACATTAGTTATTAGGGCTTTCATGCACAGACTCATCTCCGATCGATGTGATCTCAATTCATATTTGGCAAAAAAATACGAAAGCTGATCTTAACAGTCATATTAGTTTTCTTTGTACCCCTAAAAAGAAAAATGAACATGAAAAACTAAATTAAACTTGGAGACTCCACATTTCCCAATCGGTATACAAAGCAACAGCATGTCAAACTTTCTCATTCACATATGCATTTCAATGAAATTCGATGAAATACCCTAAATAAACACATACTGCCATGCCCAATGTTTCACGAGGCAGAAACACTCAATGAATGAAACGGAGAGGGTAACAGCCAGGAAGCCAGGGGTCTCAAAGGAGGAAATGGGTGCAAGTGTCAGACAGTTGTTATCTGTCACTTCCGAGGCAGAGGAAACAAGCTGTTATCTTTTTCCCCTTCTTGATACAAATTAAAAAGAGGTTTTCCCTTACAATTCTGTCTTGCTATAATGACACCTGGTTCCACCTGAACTTCACTTTTCTCATACTTTGAGCTGACCAAGGCATTTTTCTTATGGAAAGGTTTGCCTTAAGCTATGTGAATGTACCATGCATTTACCCGAGACTCTGTGTTCAAGTAGGTTCTGCCTAAAGGCTCAGAACTGACTTGACAAACCAATATGCGTTACTCATACATGGTTCTCCTGATCTATGTGAATGAAGCTACCCATCTGCTCATATCAATCGTTTCATGGCCAGGATGACTCACCTGGTGCCACGGTCATCTCCATATATCTTGTGCGGGGAGGGGTCTGCTGCCATTCCTTTCTCGAATGAGTAGACTGCTAGTAGCTAGATAACATCCAGCCAAAGATGAGTTAGGGGCACTCTTTCTGCCCCCTTCTGATGTGTATGTCAGAAGCTTCTCTCTTTTATACTTTAATAAAACGTTGGGACACAAAAGCTCTGAGTGATCAAGCCTCCTCACTGGCCCCGGGTTGAATTCTTCCTCTAAGGAGCCAAGAATTCAAGCATCTTTCATGGTTAGACAACAACCTTTCCAAACAATGTCTTTTCCAAAAAAATGATGATAAGTGATGAGTATGGATATGCCTACAATAAATGGGACCCATATGTCAACCACATACAAATATATCTTCCACAACATACATAGAACACAACCAGGCCTTCATATGCATCGATGCTCCAACTATCAAGTCATACAAACATGGATGTAAAATATCACAATACATTCCAAAGTTTAAAAGTGATGGATATTGACTTTCGCCCACTGTGCTTCTTTTTATGTCATCTCCATTCTATTAGCTATGACAATGAATCATGTGCTGTGCTAAGTCACTTACATCGTGTCCAACTCTTTGGGATCATATGGACTAGGCCCCACCAGGCTCCTCTCTCCATGAGATTCTCTAGGCAAGGATACTGGAGTGGGTTGCCATGCTCTCCCTCAGGAGATCTTCCTGCCCCAGGGATCGAATCCATACCTCCCATGTCTCCTGCATGGGTATGTTCTGCATGTTCTTTACCACTAGAACCACCTGGGAAGCCCCAAGACACATGAACATCAGTGGATTGGCGGATCCACGGGGCATATACAGAACCATTCCTCCAACAAAACTGAAGAATGACTTTAAAATCGCAAACAAAACATGAGTATATGTGTTCACACACTTCATGGAGCAAGGGTTTCTTCGATCTGAAAACTGGCGTCGATGAAGGACTGTGTGAAGAATACTTCAAAGTCTATTTGGCAAACACAGCCTACGTTGGCTATATTTAGTCCTCAGATGAATGGAATGTCATGAGTACTGGGCGTTTCAAAGAAGCAGCCTGTGAAGCTGTGGACACTTATTGGGATGCGTGGTATACCACATTCACACGTTTCAGTAGCATTGGTGCAAAAACGAAGCTTCTATGGACTCTTGGGATCAGAGCTCTAACTCATACACACATACTTTTCCTTTGAAAAACGATCCTGCATGATAAGCAAACAAAACACTGGATGAACACCTAGACGGTGAGCTCTGTACTAAATGATTTGAAAGCCAGTAGATGGAATGAGCTGATGAGGAAGCCTACAAACGAGTCATCTTCTTCAACTTGGTCAAACTGCTCATAGTCATACAAGTGAATGAAAAGTGGAGCCTGTTGTCATTCAAATCTGTTGAAAAGAAATAGAATAATACAACAAATTAG
>NW_017212762.1:0-25840 GCF_001704415.2 Capra hircus
AAAGCCAGCCTCAAACCACCATGCACCAACGGCTAGCAGACTTTCTAGAGACATTTAGGCCAGTAATATCTAAGAAATTGAGCAGCTAACTTAAGTGCCTTTCAGAGACCATCGCAGAGAAGCACATTGGGCCTGCAGTATGAACAAGCTACCGAAGATCAAAAAATAAGCCAAAAACAAAGGCTGGGGGTGGGAGGGTTACAACTTTGTTATTCTGTAAGACAGACTGTTCTTGTGCTGGGGTGCTATATCTTAAATACTTATTTGGAGAGCACTACATTATTGTAGTTAAGGACATGGGATGTAGAACCTGATAGTTGTTTCATCTGTAAAATGAGGTTCGTAATATAATTCTTTAGGGCTGTTAGAAAGATGAAATGAAAGAATATATGTCAAACTCTTACCACAAAAAACTGGAACAAAGTAAGTACTCAGTAAGCGTCACATCATGCTGTTTTTGTTGTTTTATAGTTTGATAATTTTCTTGCCTATCTTCACAAATTGTCCATGAATCACTTGACTGCAAAGACTCTTATTTCTCTTTGAAAGACAATGAGGAACACATGTACACCCATGGCTGATTCATGTCAATGTATGGCAAAAACCACCACAATATTGTAAAGTAATTAGCCTCCAGCTAAAATAAATAACTTTAAAAAAAAGAAGAAGAAAAACAAACAGAAAAAAGAAAGACAATAAACTACAATAGTTGAAAGCAGTTCTGGGACCCATACTACCTGGATACAATCCTGTCTCTCCACTTCCTGCCAATGAGATCTCTATGTCTAGGCTTCTCTATCTATAAAATGGGCTTAAATATAGGATTAACCTCCTAAATGTGTCAGAAGGATTAGAGCATAAGTTCCATGAGGACATTAATTTTTGTTTGTTTTGTCCAATCATGTAACCCCAGTGCCCAGAATGTAACTGGTATACAATAAGTGCTCCATACAAATATACTAAAAAATTAGACAAAAATCACCTCGAACAGATCCTGTAAAGATATATGAAGGTTAGCTCTTATTTACATCTCTACCATTGGAACTTAGTACAATGCTCTGCACAGGTTAAGCCCTCAAGAAATATTAGCAGAGTAAATGAATGAATGTTGTCCCTCTAGTCAGGGCCAGCCCGCCTTCATGAGAAACTGTGAAATTATTGAAGTTTTACTTTTCACACCATGGCCTCCATCACCTGCATCACATACATACATGTGTAACTAGCTTTGGTAGTTAAGAAAAATTTCTGAGGAACAAACAAAATAGAATGTCAGATATGTAAAAGTTTTCAGATCCATAGTTCAAGCCTTCCATTTGCTGATTTATTCTGTATTCAGTAAAAATTATTTTATTGAGCACCTACTACAAGCTTGATCCTGTGATTAGAAGCCGGGCCTACAATGGTAAGCAAAATATTTATGATCCCCACCCTCATAGAGTTATAGATCTTATAGCCTCATCATTTTCCTCCTCTGTGGTTCATTTTCCTCTGAAAAAATAGGAAGTTGAATGATCATTAAGGTACTTTCAGCTTGGAAATAAAATGTAACATGTTGGTTAAAATCCCAGGTTTTCAGATAAGGCTACTTGTATTTGAATTTCATTTCAAGTACTTGAATAGCTGTTTGAACCTCAATCAAGTAAAGGCTCTCTAAGCCTCAGTTTCCTCATCTGCAAAATAGGAATGATCTTGATAATAGGAACTATGTTGCTGTGATGTTAGTTGGATTAAATGAGAATATATACATTAAATTTTGATGGTGCCTGACACATACTAAATACTCAACAAATGATGATGAACATTTTTCAACCTCTGTCAATCTATAGTGTGCAATCCCTGAGGCCCCAGGTGGGAAAATGTTCCCTATAAGGCCAGCTGTATTTACAGAGGTCAAATAGGGCCGATCTGCATCTCAGAACTATTTTTCTGATATGTCTTTGGATTTCACTTCCTTTTGATTGTCAGGTAAAAAAGTGAAAGCCCTCAGCTCCTGCAATACTTGCTTACCTGTGCCATATTGCTAAGCAGCATCTAGATAGCGTCAGATTGTGATAAATCATAAGAAAAATCAAGCAGGAAAAAATGGATAGTAAATGTCTAGGATGTTACTAAAACTTTAGTTAGGGCAATCAGGAAAGGCCTCAATGAGAAGTGCCGCCACCACTCAGAACCCCAGTATGTGTGTTTACTCCCTTGAGGTTTCCCAATGTGGGATTCTCTTTCTTAAGGTGTCCTGGGAATGAAGGTCCTCTTGTACTCACCGCTTTCTGACTGAGGCTGCTATTCTAATCACAGTATTCTTTGCTTTATCACAGCCAGATGCAGCTCCCTGACAAAGTTCTGGGAGGGAATTAAAACATCTTCAACTGCCTTTGGAGACCTCAGAAGGGATTTATCCAGGCCAAATATTTGACCTGTCATCTGAAAATAAGTAAGTGAAAAACTACCATATGTTTAACTCAAGCAGCACACAGGTGCTGTTTCCAGAGCTCAACCCAGTTCTCTGCACCATTCCCCAAGGCCCGGACTGTGACCAGTAAGCACAACCTTCTCTGATAGAAACTCACCAGTGAGTTCTTTGTGTCAAACTAGCTATTTTCTAAGCAAAATTACAACAGTGGATCCAACAATTATCAGTTGGCTCCCTTTTTGGGAATAATTACTGATCAAAAGAATGTAAACATTTATAGGCACTCTCCCTTCTCACTTACCCCATCCCAGAACCTTCTAAGCACCCTTCTCCATATACATACACACACACAAATAGACATACCTACACCTTTTTGTCTCAGTACTATCAAGTTTCAGGGAAAAGAAAAGTGAAGATGGTGCAAAAAGTTAAGCTTGACATTCATTCTATGAGAAAACGCTACAGTAAACTGTTAAGAACTCATATTTTTCAAGAAACAAAGAGCCTGAACTTTAAAAAGTCAATGTACTGTGAAAAGAAAAAAAGTGGTGAGTGAAAAATAACTATTGGCAAAGTAAATTACTTTTCCCATGGAGTTTTTATGCTGAAATATAACAGTGAGGTAATGTTTCATTGAAAGAAAAAGAGGAAACACCCGAAATATAATGAGTAAACTGAACTGCAAACTTGGAGGAGAAAAAAGTCAACCATCAGATATCAACCTCATAACCTCTATACAGTTGCGCTCCACCAGCAGCTCAGGGATTTCTACTTTTCCTTAGTAGATTTTTCTCAATTCTAGAAGTTAACATTTCCCTTCTCTCTACCTCTGGATGTTCTTCAGTACGGAAAACCTGAAGATGTCTCCTATTTCTGGACCAGACTATACTTTGAGTCTTCTGATTGCAAGGAAATAGAATGTCACAGTTCCAAAAGACAGGGTCTACTCACAGTTCCATTCCCCTTTATTCTCTAGGAAATATAAAGCCCAAGTGGATTAACAATTATTAAATTATTAAATACTATCCCCTCAACTACTATGTATTGATACATTGGAAATTTTTCATAATAAAATTCAAGAATTCAAGGCCCAAACAATTTCCAGGTACTTGTTACTCTGCTTCCAGCCTTCTACCAACAGGAAGGAATTCTAAGTTGTCTAGATGGCCCTGAACCTCAGGAGTGGCATCACACATTTGATGATTCTAGAGCAGGCCAGAGGGGATTTTGCCTGTAGCCCATTCATACAGGGAATACTGCCCAAGTAAAAATAGAAAAAAAGGATCGTGTTATTCTGATCCATTAATTACTTTTCCCAGGGCCGATTAGGGTTTCCTTTTACTCATAGGGCTTCCCTGGTGGCTCAGACGGCAAAGAATCTGCCTGCAATTTTGGAAACCTGGATTTGGAAGGTTTCCTGCATTGGAAAGATCCCTGCATTGGAAAGATCCTCTGGGGGAGGAAATGGCTACGCACTCCAGTATTCTGGCCTGAAGAATTCTATGGACAGAGGAGCCTGGCAGGCTACAGTCCATGGGGTCTCAGAGTTGGACACAACTGAGCGAGTTTCACTTCACTTCACTTCACTTTTACTCATTTAACTTAGAGAAGAACAAGTATCCTGCTTATATATATGTATGTATGTGTGTGTGTGCATGCACACATGTATGTGTGTGGGCTTAGTTGCTCAGGCATGTCTGACTCTTTGTAACCCCATGGATGGTAGCCTGCCAGGCTCCTCTGTCCATGGGATTCTCCAGGCCAGAATACTGGAGTGGGTTGCCATATCCTCCTCCAGGGGATATTCCCAACCCAGGGATGGAACTCAGGTGCCTGTCCCACATTGCAGGTGGGTTCTTTACCATCTGAGCCACTAAGGAAGCCCATATATATATTTCAAAATGCTGCAAATCACACTACTTTGCAAAGGGGATGGTTACTGTGCAGTGTATATAATCAGAAACACCTGATATTGAAAAAATTATTTCAAACACATTCTAGTTGCCTGCTTTTTTTCTCCCACATGGTCCAATTTCTCACAATTATTTCCTTCCTTCCCCATTACCTATTCTGTCGCACCTAACAGAACCTTATACCTCCCCAGCATTTTGCATTTATTCTTGCCTGTCTCCAGTCTTTATTATTTATTGATATTGATATCATCATTTTGGGCTACAAAGAGACAATGGGGAATGTATCCAGATTGGATCACTTCTCACCTTCTCCATGGCCATCACCCTGATTCAGGCTACCATTTTCTCTGGCCTGAATTATTGTAATAGCCTCCTAATTGGTCCCTCTGCCTCTGCCTTTGACCCTCTGCAGGCCATCAGTCAGAGTGATACTATTAAATTCTGAGTCAGATTACCGCTCTGCTCAAACCTGAAAATGTCTCATATCTCTGGACCAGATACAAATGTGGCTACTAATTCAGTTTTCTTAGGTCTTTACTCAAAAATCACCTTCTCCGTGAGATTTTCCTCTGGCTGTCCTAACCAAAGTTTCAGAAACACCTAAGGCTATCTTATTTCCCTGAATGGTTATTTTCCTCTCCTTGGCATTCATCACAATCTGACATAACATATTGTACTATCTATCTTGTTTACTGTCTGTATTCTTCACAGAATGTAAACTTCATGAGGGGTAGAGAATTTTGTGTATGTTATTCATTAGTATATTCCTAGCACCTAACCAGGAGATGGTGAGGGACAGGGAAGCCTGGTGTGCTGCAGTCCATGGGGTCGCAAGGAGTCTGACATGACTGGGTGACTGAACAACAGCAACAGGCACCTAACAGACTACCTATCACGTAGTAAGTGCTCAATTAGTATTTGTTGGATAAACGAATGAATCAGAAACCACAATAGCTACATGTGTATGTCTTTGTGGGTGTGTGTTGATGGTGGTAGGGCTATTGGTTGAAGGATAAGGTGAAGTGAAGTGAAGGCGCTCAGTCGTGTCCGACTCTTTGCGATCCCATGGACTGTAGCCTACCAGGCTCCTTCCTCCATGGGATTCTCCAGGAAAGAATACTGGAGTGGGTTGCCATTTCCTTCTCTAGGGGAACTTCCCAACCCAGGGATTGAACCCAGGTCTCCAGCATTCCAGGCAGATGCTTTAACCTCTGAGCCACCAGGGAAGCTATAAGGATAAGGTAGGAAATAGTATTATATGATCATATTCCTCTAATCAGACCATTATAAATTCTCCCATTTGCCAATTCTTTTTGCTGATTTTTGCCCTTTAACCCTCAATCAAATAATAAAATTTGTCAAGTTTTCTTTTTAGTATCACTGCCACTGTCCTAATTCAAGTCCTGAAACCTCATGCCTGAATTATAGCAAGTCTTGCACTTATTTTCCTCAATGTTCCTGGCACTGTCAAGCCATTCTTCAGAGGAGTCTGGAACTCAGCAAGCACTCAGAAGTGATACTTTCTGAAACTGCTTAAAGCTTAGGCTATGTGCAATGGGCCAGGGTCGTAAAGGTAGAAATATCATGTATGAGGCTCAGAAAGAAGGAGGGTAGACACAGCTAGACTTCTTGTGATGTTCAGAGATGGACTAATCCTTGAAGAAGGAAGAAAGACAGAGATAGGCTGAAGAGGAAAATAACTAGCTCAATTTCTCAGACATAATAGTAAGCACAAAAATGAGAAGAATTGAGAAATGTAGGGGGGGAAAAAAGAACTGTACAGCTAACTCTAAGATTCAAGCTTCAGAAATCTCCTCAAAATTTGCAAGGTGTGTAGGTGACATCATCTAACAATTCAAGCTAAAGTGCTATGAAACGAGGGTATCTCTTTCTTCCTCTGAGTTGTGTTCTTTGAAAAGATTCATTTTGTAAAGTTGGGTTGGAGATTGAATTTATGTAAAATTGTGCTTTACTTGTCACATACACATATGTACTTATTTGCATACATACATGTGACATATACATTGATAAAGGAAAGAGAGAAAGAATTGGTTCTGTGACGTTTTTCCTCTCTCTAGTGATTGTGAAAAGTATTTTCTAGCTCATTGCATGCTAATCGAGTTTAGATAAATATTTCAGTTGTATTAATACTTCAAGGGGAAGAAATATAGAAAATAAGGAGTATGATGTATAAAGGGGACACTGATGTGGAGCTTCTCAAGATCTGGGCCTATGAGTAAGACACTGTATGATGCTGAAATGTCTCTAGTTGCAGTGCTTACTACTCAGGATTGGGGGTGAGTTGCTCTGCATGTGAAAACTGGAGGAATCTTTGTGTGGGGAATGTACAAAGCCCTCGGAATTGTAAACGAAAGTATTTATATACACACTACAACAGTAAAGTTTAGTAGTGGCAACAGGGATCCTCCTGCCTATGCATGCATGCTGAGTCCACTTAAGTCGTGCCCTACTGTGCAACCCCATGGACTGTAGCCCACCAGGTTCCTCTGTCCATGGGATTCTCTAGACAAGAAGATGGGAGTGGGTTGCTATGCCCTTCTCCAGGTAATATTCCTGAAACAGGGATCAAACCCACATCTCTTACGCCTCCTACATTGGAAGGTGGGTTCTTTACCACTCATCCCACCTAGGAAGCCCATCATCCTACCTACAAAACCTAAAATACATACTATGTGTTCCTATACAGAACAAGTCTGCTGATCATTGGCATGCAGAGTTGAATGGAAAATCTCAGAGTACATTGCAGGTAACAAAGATTAAGTGTTTGTGAAATGTTTGTTTCAGTTATGTGCTTGTGTGTGTGTGTGTATGATACTAAGTTATCATGCAAAATGCATTTCTTACTATGGGGAGCAATCCCCCAAAATTGAAAAGTACTCTTGTAGTCCATAGTAAGGAGTTTGAACTTCACTTTAAGAGAAACCATTGACAGATTTTAAGCAGAGTTGTGATTTAACAAGCATTGTGTTTTAACAAGATCTTTTTTGGCTACAATGTGAAGAATGTGAAAAATAGAGGCAAGGTGGATGAGAGGAGGAAAATTAGGAGACTATTTCAGTCATCCAAATGAGGGATGCTGTGGCCTGGATCACAGAGGTGGCAGAGTAAAGCTTATTGGATATTTGGGGGAAAGCCCCTCTCTATTAATTTGGGAATATAAAATGCCTCTGTCTTGGCCTATGACATGCCATATTTTTCTGCTAAAAGAAAAAAATATGCCAGAATAGAATTGGCAAAACACCTCAGTGCTTACTTAGCATTGCCTGTAACTCAATTCTGACATCCAAAACCCTAAAGCATTGTATCCCAGACTGAGAAAGTTCTGGACCACTGAGGAAAACTGGACAATATCTTTTCAATAATAAGAATTTTAAAATGGGTTGGTCTGTAAATTCTTTACCTCAAGGCTTCTTTTAGGGGAACCTGGTATATTCATCACCAAAAAACTTCATTCATGTAATTGGGATCATTCCTCTCCACCCTTACCATTTTTCTTTGACCACACTTCTTAGTTTAGCTCTGTGTTAGGGCCTTTGCTGACTTTGAAGGGCCAGATAAAGGGCCTTTGAGGGCCTACCAACACCTCTTTGTGACCTCACTTGAACAATGAAGCAGGCATGGTAAATAATTCCTAGGCCTCTGGTGGCCAAGTCCTCACAACTGATTCAGCCACTTTTCTCAGCTAGTTTTGTTTGTTTGTTTGTTTGTTTGTTTGTTTGTTTTTGACTCCTTGATATCTTTCCTTGCAATAGTCTGGGTTTCAATTTCTCTTTCACGCATGTCTCCCCTCCGCACCCCCACAACCACCCTGTTTTAGCCTTCAACCTCTCACCCTCAATCAACGTTTGGGATCTAAAAAAGTCACCAAGGCCTGTTGTGGACATATTTTTGGTATTAATTCCAGCTGTGCTGACCTGTAACAGACATGAACACATCCTTCACAGATTGCTTGAAACCTAGAGGGACAGATGAATATAGGGTTCAGTTCAGTTCAGTTGCTCAGTTGTGTTCGACTCTTTGTGACCCCATGAATCACAGCACACCAGGCCTCCCTGTCCATCACCAACTCCCGAAGTTCACCCAAACTCATGTCCATCAAGTCGGTGATACCATCCAGCCATCTCATCCTCTGTCGTCCCCTTCTGCTCCTGCCCCCAATCCCTCCCAGCATCAAGGTCTTTTCCAATGAGTCAACTCTTCACATGAAGTGGTCAAAGTATTGGAGTTTCAGCTTCAGCATCAGTCCCTCCAATGAACACCCAGGACTGATTTCCTTTAGGATGGACTGGTTGGATCTCCTTGCAGTCCAAGGGACTCTCAAGAGTCTTCTCCAACACCACAGTTCAAAAACATCAATTCTTTGGCACTCAGCCTTCTTCACAGTCCAACTCTCACATCCATACATGACCACTGGAAAAACCATAACCTTGACTAGACAGACCTTTGTTGGCAAAGTAATATCTCTGCTTTTCAGTATACTGTCTAGGTGATCATAACTTTCCTTCCAAGGAGTAAGCATCTTTTGATTTCATGGCTGCAATCACCATCTGCAGTGATTTCGGAGCCCAAAAACAAATAAAGGCTGACACTGTTTCCAGGTGTTTCTTGACTTCCTACTTTTGCATTCCAGTCCCCTATAATGAAAAGGACATCTTTTTTGGGTGTTAGTTCTAAAAGATCTTGTAGGTCTTCATAAAACCATTCAACTTCAGTTTCTTTGGCATAGACTTGGATAACTGTGATATTGAATGGTTTGCCTTGGAGATGAACAGAGATCATTCTGTCGTTTTTGAGATTGCATCCAAGTACTGCATTTTGGACTCTTTTGTTCACTTCATGGGAAATAGATGGGGAAACAGTAGAAACAGTGTCAGACTTTATTTTGGGGGGCTCCAAAATCACTGCAGATGGAGACTGCAGTCATGAAATTAAAAGACACTTGCTCCTTGGAAGAAAAGTTACAGGCAACCTAGATAGTATATTCAAAGGCAGAGACATTACTTTGCCGACTAAGGTCCATCTAGTCAAGGCTATGGTTTTTCCTGTGGTCATCTATGGATGTGAGAGTTGGACTGTGAAGAAGGCTGAGCGCTGAAGAATTGATGCTTTTGAACTGTGGTGTTGGAGAAGACTCTTGAGGGTCCCTTGGACTACAAGGAGATCCAACCAGTCCATTCTGAAGGAGATCAGCCCTGGGATTTCTTTGGAAGGAGTGATGCTAAAGCTGAAGCTCCAGTACTTTGGACACCTCATGCGAAGAGTTGACTCATTGGAAAAGACTCTGATGCTGGGAGAGATTGGGGGCAGGAGGAGAAGGGGACGACAGAGGATGAGATGGCTGGATGGCATCACTGACTCGATGGATGTGAGTCTGAGTGAACTCCGGGAGATGATGATGGACAGGGAGGCCTGGCGTGCTGCGATTCATGGGGTCGCAAAGAGTCGGACACAACTGAGCGACTGAACTGAACTGAACTGAAACTGTTTCCACTGTTTCCACTGTTTCCCCATCTATGGGACCAGATGCCATGATCTTAGTTTTCTGAATGTTGAGCTTTAAGCCAACTTTTTCACTCTCCTCTTTCACTTTCATCAAGAGGCTTTTTAGTTCCTCTTCACTTTTCTGCCATAAGGGTGGTGTCATCTCCATATCTGAGGTTACTGATATTTCTCCTGGCAATCTTGATTCCAGCTTGTGCTTCTTCCAGACCAGCGTTTCTCATGATGTACTCTGCATAGAAGTTAAATAAGCAGGGTGACAATATACAGCCTTGAGGTACTCCTTTTCCTATTTGGAACCGGTCTGTTGTTCCATTTACCAGACCTTTATTTCAAGGACTGTTGACAAGCTAGAGTGCACAAGCTGTAAAAGGAGCCGTAGTTGTCATGCATGAGTGATGTAACTTGAAAGGCAGGCCCTGGGTATAGAAGGAGTAGGGGGTTGCCTGTGAGGCTAAACGAAATCCCCCTGACTTGAAAATCCCACTGCTGCTACCACTTCTTTGGACCATGACACTGAGTTCACAAAGATCTCATTTTAAATGTATGCTTTTTAGACGGATAAATGCCTTAAGACATTAGCATCAATTGTTAATACTCAAGTAAGGAAGAACTTAACAGGTTAATTTCATGTTCCTTAAGAGTAGTTGAAAAGAATAATAATGTCTAAGTAGGTAGATGTGGTTTTGAATCGCAGTTCTGCTACTTAATAGGACCTGGGGCAAGCCTCCTAACCCTCTAAGCCTCAATTTACTTATGTATAAAATGGAGATAGCATCGTCTACCACACAAAGTTAATGTGATGATAAAATTAGATGTTTGCAAAAATGCCTGGCACATGGTAGGTTTCAATAAATGTGTGACTCCCTTAAACCCTAGCAGAGAAAAACCCTAGAAGAGATGAGATTCAGCTAAGTTTTAGAGATAAAGTGGAATGGGAAGTAGAAAGGCCCTTACAAGAGAGGAAATAGTTATGGCTAGGAAGAGGGGACATACTGGAAAGCCTAGACAGCTGCAAGAAATTAAGGCTCTGGGAATCTGTGCAAAGTCAAGACACAAAATCACCAGGAAAAGGAGAATAGGGAAGTGTTGGGACCATTAGCCCAGCTCCCTCCTCACTTCCAGGCAGAAACAGCAGGGTTTCCTAACAGGGCCCAGTAGACTTCCTGCAGCGCACTGATTCTTGAGAGTAGGGTGGGGTTACAGCCAGTGATCCAGGAATTGCATGTAATGGAGGGAATCTTGTGTCAAGTCCTGCCTATCCTCCTTCTCCACATAAAAAAGGTACAGAGATGCAGTGTCAGACACGGGCAACTAGGTCATTTGTCAACATGAAGGTTAAGGACCAAAAACTCTAAGAGAACACCTCTCTTCTCCCAGCCTGGAGAATTTTGTTTTGGGGGTTAAGGGTCTAATCCCTTTACAAGCATTGGCAGTGCATCCAAGATGCTCCTCTGTCAGGCATATCTCTACCCACAAACCAAAATAATCAAAATGGTTAGTCCTATATTTGTTCCTGGAGCAGCTGTCACCTCCTATCAGAAACTATCCTATTAGGCATCAATTCCCAACATGGTTTCTTGACAGCCATACACAGCAAATCAGTGACATGTTTGATGTAAGTCATGAGCACTTTGTTAACCAAAATGCAGGGGATTATTTTAATGATTTGTTTTGTTGTGTTTTATAAGTGTCAATAGCCTTGATATTATGCCTCTAACTTGGTCACTCTCCCACATTAGGTAGTGATCCATGACTTTGGATATACGTATGTTGGACATGTGAATGCCCTTCATCACATGACCATTTATTTTCTCTTGCTCACTCTTCTTTTAAAGCAGGAGTTTCCATTTCTTGTTCAGTGTTAGTCACTCAGTCGTGGACTGGAGTAGATAGCCATTCTGTTCTGTTCTCCAGGGGATCTTCCTGACCCAGGGATTGAACCCTGGTCTTCTGCATTGTAGGCAGATTCTTTACCATCTGAGCCACCAGGGAAACCCCCCCCAAACAAAAGGTAGGTGGAAGAGGTTTGAAAATCGTTTCTTTGCTCTCTTGGTATGGACCAACCCAGAAGCACTCACGCGTGCATGCATGCCAAGTCGTTTCACTCATGTCTGACTCTTTGCGTCCCCATGGACTGACCCACTAGACTCCTCTGTCCATGGAGTTCTCCAAGCAAGAATACTGGAGTGAGTTGTCACGCCCTCCTCCAGGGGATCTTCAGGACCCAGGGATCAAGCAAACGTCTCTGGCATCTCCTGCATTGGCAGATGGGTTCTTCACCATTAGCACCACCTGAGAAACACTCATAATGGCCTGAAAGTGAAAGAAAGTGAAAGTGAAAGTCGCTCAGTCGTGTCTGATTCTTTGCGACCCCAGGACTATACAGTCCATGGAATTCTCCAGGCCAGAATACTGGAGTGGGTAGCCTTTCCTGTCTCTAGGGGATCTTCCCAACCCAGGGATCGAACCCAGGTCTCTCACATTACAGGCAGATTCTTTACCAGCTAAGCCACCAGGGAAGCCCAAGAATACTGGAGTGGGTAGCCCATCCCTTCTCCAGCAGATCTTCCCGACCCAGGAATTGAACCAGGGTCTCCTGCATTGCAGGCAGATTCTTTACCAACTGAGCTACTAGGGAAGCCCTACTAAGACTTAATGGCAAAAAAAAAAAAAAAAAAAAAAAGACTTAATGGCCTCCGAGCAAGTGACAATACACTTTTGTGAGCATCTGTGAGTCTGTGTGAACATCTGCACATATATCAATCAGTCCATGCGACTTGTGTGTCCCTGCACGTCCGTGTTTACATTGTGAGGTAACATCTGCTAAACTACAGCACCAAATAGCTGGCTATTGCTGCAGCTTTAGGGCTAACGTGGTGAGGAATAAGATGCAATCTCCATTTAATACAGGTTAGTAGAGATAACAGGAAGATGGAGATCCAGGGAATCAGTGGATTTCCTGGAGGTCAATTTTTTTTAATTGTCGAGACGGTAGGTCATGCTAAAGCAATTTAGCCTTTTACCACTAAAGGCACTACTTGGAAATAGTCTGCCATGCTCCTTTTTTTCCCTCTTGCTCTTGATTTTTTTTTCCTGCCGGTTGAATACTTACAGCCCAAGTGCTAATTCTCAGAGAATAATAGTTTGGATAAAGAAAGCCTGTCAGGGCTTTCACTGCAGCCTTGCAATGTGCGAAGTCAGAGTCTGTCCTGTTGCTTTGCTTTCAAACCTGAAGGCATCAAAGGAGCAGCTAGATCATCTTTGTTTTAAACTCTCTTTTCCCCTGCTGTCAGCCTCTACTATTTCTCACCTTTTTTAAAATTAATTCTTCAGAGAAGTCCTACTGTGAAGTTGGCCTGAAATGGTTTATTCTAAAGAATGGTTTTAGTGCTCTTGTATAAAGTACCACCCAGGAAAGTACCTCTCTGGATGTGAGTGGGTCTCCCTCCTCAGAAAAAGGTATTGACTGGGATGGGAAGGACAGGAGGTACTGAGGAAATGACTGGAGCCAGGCTGATGGAAGAATCCGCTCTTAGTTGGAGAGCTGTGATGGTGTGGAACGAAAAAGGCAAGAGAAATCCCTTGGGTCCTCATGGACCTCACAGTCACTCCCAACACCACCCCCCACGCCCAGCCAACCAACACCCTCCGAGACACAATTCACCAATCATTTCTCCATAATAGCCTTTAATACTAAAATGCATTAAATTTTTGAAGCAGAGAAAACACATTTAAGGGGAAAACAGAGAACCACCAGATAAAAGGAAACAATGTGGCAGATAACACCATTTAAAACATAACTGTAATAATTTAATAAAGCTGCTTTATCATCTTCATAAAATAGAGCGGTGATTCTTTTTGTCTTTTTTTCTTTCTACAATGATTCAATCACTGTGAAAATGTACATAACATACAGATCAGCATATACAACAATTTCACCTTCATATAGTCAGCAACAGAGACTGCTTAATGAAACATACTGTACTTGCATCCCTCTAAATTTCCACCCTGGTTTGACAGGTAAACAGTAATAGTGTCATCAGGCTCATTCCCCTCACTAGAGGAGCGAAGGCGTAAGCCTTTTGCAACTAATACCTTAGCATTCAAATAGCACAAGAAGGTATTTGTTGCTGAATTTCTAGCTCAAGCTAGTCTGGCTCTTGGTCATTAAAGTCTGCATTCTAGCCTTCCTCAGCTGAACGCCAGCCAGTGCCAGTAAAAATCTACTTAACCAGTGCTGTAATGGTGTTAGCTGGTTTGTTTGCTAAGGTTGACAGCAACTTTCAGTTAGTAACAAGGTCATTTTTAATTGCCAATACAGCTGGAGCAACAATCAGCATCATCAGTTTTCCCTAATGACCTACAATGCTTTCCAATCAAGATCAGGTTTTCGTGGGTTGTTCTTTACCAAGAGCACCTTACAATATATATTTCAGACAAGGTGGTTGATTTTCTTTGTTTTTTACAAAAAGCAATATGAGTTCAATTGGAAATTAATTCACTTTTACACAACATGTGACCCACAGGCCAATTCCAGCTTCACAAGAAAATAAAGAGAGCTGCAACAACTTCATTAGGACAATGTGTTTTGCTCTGGAATATTTCAGTATCAATATAAAGCCACCCAGTCCCAGCCCCACCCCCACACATCCCCTTTGAATATTACTTTGTTACATACTTAAACTAAAGAACAACATCTCAATACACTTTAGTGTCAGCAGATACAATTTTGACTCATGAAATGACATCCTTAAATGTAATTTTACTGAGAAGGCAAACACTAGGACTGTATACAATGGACTTTTTAAGCTCATTTATGCCAGTTTTTCAAAGTCAGTTAGGGTCTTATTATCCTGGATAAAGAGCCAAGTGGACCAGACTTGTCAGGATGCTCTGGGACCATTCAACATCAAAATGATCCTCATAGAGTGAATTGGAATTCCAGCCAGAACTTCTATTATGTACAGTAATGATCCTTTTCCCACACCAGATGCCCAGTCAAGCTATCCTTACACACTTGTGTCTCCCAAAACTGCCCGTTGCCCTTGATGCTTCAACTGGACCACTTTTGTTTTGCTCGTTAATATAATAGAGCAGTATGAAAAGTTCAACTGAATTCCCTTCAATCAGGTGTATGTTGAAGTAACACTATTGGGATGACACTGGATGGCTCCAGTTTTCAGAGTTCTAAGTTGTACTCCTCCAATATTTTTGAGCAGTGATCAATGGGTCACCAACTTATCAGTCTAAATGGACACCTTAGGTGCAATTAGCTCTACTAGGCAGGTTTACACTGGAGCAGTGATACTTAAAATGTGATCCCTGGACCAGATGCATCAGCATCACTTGGGAATTTTTAAATCAGCAAAGACTCAGGCCTCACTCCAGACCTACTGAGCCAGAAACTCTTTAAGTGCAGAGCCCATCAACCTGTGCTTTATCAAGTCCTCAACCTTTAGTGGGCATTTGATTCATATAAATTGTTAGGTCTCACCCCCAGAGGTTCTGCTTCAGTTGGTCTTTGTGAGGACAGAGAATTACCATTCTTAACAAGTTCCCAAGTGATGTTAGTACTGCTGGTCCAAGGACTACACCTTGAAACCACTGCCTTTCAGGAAGTGTGGGGTCCCTTGGCCCATTGCCTATTTGGGCAATAAAGTGGGCCATAATTTACTCTACTGGCTTTAAGAGAATCCAAGGGATGGTAAGTTTCCTTCTGAACGGGTTCATAGATTAGTCAGTATAGAGAAAAGAAAAAAGAGACTCCACACAGCACGGCTCCCTTCTTCCTATTTCTTGTATGTATATACCATGTTCCCATATTTGGGGAGAAGCGATTGATCAATGCAAACTAACCTGTTTATATTGCATGAAACCATTCACCTGCTCAGGGACATGCCCAAAGCAGTTAGTAGTAGAGCATGTCATACCTCAATATGTCACACCTGAACACACCTAAAACGTCAATTCCTCCCTGAAAGGGACATCAGAATAAGTGGAATAGAACTCCCTAAGATTTAGAAACTGAAATTGATCCCTCATATTTAAGTGTGTAACATATTTAGAGAGGATAAAAAGGGAAAATATTTGGCCCTCTGGCCTTTGTGGCTTTTCATCAGACATGTTGGAAAGGAGAGAAAAACATGAACCAAAAGGGAAAGTTAGGATCCTTGCACAAAATTTCTTTTTGCAGGCACAGCCTGACTATAAAACCAGCATACAAAGCCCTCCTAGGATGCACTTGTGCTTCTGGGAGGATGTATACATCAGACAACTGTAGAGGGGAAAAAAAGATATTTTCTTAATGAGGGAAATTCTCTGAACAAACTCAGTAAAGGATTTGGAAGCCAAAAAATATCTGACTGCCCATTGTGAACAAAGTATTTTGAGAAGGAAAAAGGATTGGCCTATTGTTTGAAACTGAATTCTGGGGGGAAAAAAATGGGGCGGGGGGGTGAACACAAGAGACAAGCAGAATCAATGTCACTGCTACATTAACCATTTTCAATTTGGCTGGTAAGAGACATGGCAGCCAGTGGCCACATAACATTGAATGTTCTCACTTGCCACGATCTTTTCAGCTCCCTCATCCCCACTGAGCACATAAGAAATACACCTGTACAAAAGCTGTCAAATCTGACTTGAAAGTGAGGTGGTAGCTAACAGTATAGCTAATATCTGGATGGATCAGTGGAGGAACAGTCTAAATTCTATGGGCAGCCATCATAAATAAAATAGAAAAAAAAAGTTAATTTTTAACATGCTAAATAAACTATTCACTTGCAAACAAATAAATACTTAATTCACAATCTACTACTAAAATGAAATGAGTTAAAGGGGGAAAAGCAAGAGAATTAAATGAGCCAAAATGAAGATGCTATGATAATTGATTTCTAATTGTGTCAGTTTCAGGGGAAAATTTGCAGTCACACCAATATTCTGTATGAGGTAGTATTCAGCACTGAATAAGAAATAAGGATGAATTTGTAGCTTCATTTATAACTTCTTTTTCAGAAATATTCTCCCCTACTAACCCCATTCCCACTGCCTTACCCAGCCCCCTCCCTCAAACCCTCCTTTCCACAAAAGAAAATGTTCCCAGTTAATGTATAAAGCAGGAACTCAGGCAAAAATAACTAAAACATTTAAAAGAGTGGACTTATCTACCTAACTTAAGAAAATAAATCATCTTTTGCATTCTTAATACTCTAAGCCTTTTTCTTTGTGTATTCTTGAATTTCAAAAAGTGAAACAAATGAGAACATAACCACAAAACTTGTTTCTCTAGAAACAACTCTTTTAAGAGCAAGACAGAGCAAAGGTGACATATTTGTTTTTAAATTATGAACTCTTAGGCTGCAAGAATACTATGTTGGCTAGTGAATATTAATAGACAGTTAATAAAAGGGGAGTTTGAGGAATGTTAAACCGAGAAAGAATGTGTGTAACAAACTTGTTAATAAAAATGGTGTATTCCTAGCCTACAGCAAAGAGTTGGCTAAATCTAAAGGATTTTAATTTTAATAGTTTCCTGTTCACATTTTTAATTTAAAAAATGTATCACTCATAAATACGAGTTCAAGTGTCCAAGTGTCTCCATTCAGAAGGCACGATAATTGGATTAGGGATGCTGTTATCTGTTACCTGTCTTTTCCTAAACATACACTTTGTACTGCTTACTCTGTTCCTATTTATACTCCTATGATACAGAGCCACATGGAGTTCTCAATTCCAGTCCATGACGTGCTTTGCACTCTAATTTCTAATCGTGTTTGGGAAGCACTGAATCAGGAAGTATGTGTCTGAAAGGATGCTAATTTAAAATCCACAATAGATTCAGTCTTTTTGAGTTTTAGATGATTGGAGATAGGGAATTTCTAAGCCTGGAAACTGATAACTTCAGGAGCAACTTTCCTGTTCAGGGCCTGAAAATCAGAAAAACTGATCTCATAAAATTTTCAGCACAATATTTCTGACAACTGCAAATTAGATAGCAGAATATCCAAAAATGACTTTCTGTAATGATCTATCATGGATCTGGGCAGAAGCCTGAAAGTCAGGAAAAATACTCTGCAAAGTGGTGAGCAACCATTCTGTGGGTATCCTATGTGAATGAGTACCCTCCAAGGACTCAGCCTATACATGTGGCATTACTCACTCACTTGCCATCTCAGTTGTTTGCACTTTGTTTTGTCTGTAGTTTTTTTTTTTTTTTAAGAAAAAAACACCAATTTCTATAAGCCTTTTGCCACCACCACACACGTAGCAATTTGCAATATCAAATACGACAATAGCACAGCTAGCAAAAGGGTTCTTTAAAGCAGGGGTGTCCACAGCAAAGTAGAGGCATTGGAAAGTACTTGAGCTTCAGAAACAACCATTTGGGGACTCAATTTCACATCACCAAATCAATGAATAGTACACAATAAATGACCATTAACTTGTCTACACTACAAAACAGTGGCAAACTTATTAAAGGTGTCCAGAGCCTTTTTTTTTTTTTTTGCTTTTTTTAAATGTAATCCTCCACAAACAATGGTAATTTTTATTATAATTTCGACATAGAAAAATATATAAATTCAAACACTTAATACATAATACTTTTTACAACTGAATTTGTCTCTGTTTCCCCAACATCAAGGCCTCATGAACGACTCAAGCCAAAGCTAATTTGCTCCAACGGAACACCCCTGCTGCCTGTTGAAACGAGAGGGATTGTCACAGATTGATAGTCATTTATAAACAATACATTTAGGGAAAGCTCTGAAATACAGCCACTCAAGAACCAACCATTGGTGAACAATTACAAGGATCAGCTACTGCTTCTTAGCTAGCCAGCATGGTTTCTCTCTTTCTTCTTCCCCAGAACTGATTTAGAGAATGATATCCTTCAGACGCTTCACACCAGGAGACTCTTTGTCTCGACCTTCCTTCAGAATGGGGTTGACCTCATGCACAACTTTCTCGCCATCAGCTCCACGGGGTTCAGCTTCAGAGGGACGAGAAGGACCATTGTTGACATACTGCTCCAGATCACGCGCAGGGGGTGCCAGGGCAACAGTGTAAGACACAGAAGGCTTGGTAGGCAGAGGGCTCTTGAGGTGCAGAGGGGAAGTGACAGGGCTAATAGCCTCACAGCCATTGCCCGCCTCCCGGATAGCGCTGTTGACCTTGGGGCTACAGGTGGTCACATCAACAGTCCTTCTCCCTTTGAGGGTGGGCCTCTCCTCAGCTGGGTGGTCGCTGACATCCTTTCCAAAGGTTGCGAAAGTCCGCTTGGTGGGGCCGCAGTCGTCATAAGCTTCAACATCAGCAGCAGTAGCTTCGATGGACAGCGTGATGATGTTCCTCACATGCTCAGGGGACTTGGAGCAGGTGGGCATGGGGTTCCGGGGCATCCAGCACCTGTCAGAGTGGCCAAGAATCCGGCATTCTTCCCTGCAATGAAATCCTTCATTCTGATCTGTTTGGAGAAAATTAAAAATGTCAATTTCATCAGCTTTTCCCAGGAATCATCGTTACTTCCCAGTGCTCAGGTTTCTTAGGTACCCAGAGATCCTTTGGGGAAATGACACTTTTAGATAGTCCTTTATTGCCTTTTGGGACAAGTGTGAAGAATTGGATTTTTAAAAAGCTGTAGATCTCCCCCCTAAACACTCTCCTGCCTTTTTTATGATTATTTTTGTTGCTGCTTCCACTGCTGACAAAACTAAAAACCTAAAGGGAAACACACTATGATGAAAAATTTTATTTTTTAAAAAGTTTATCTGATGGCAAAGGTGCTGAGACTCAGCATTTCATCAACAATTCCTGCTAAAAATCAACTGTGTTTGAAACAGGTTCTAGCAGATATACTGAGAAGTCTTGGCCATGTTTTGGAGTAATAGCACTGTCAACCACATTCCTACCCTACTTGTCAATGATATTCAATGCTTAGTTTTAGATTAGTAACATACTCTTTGAAAACCCAATCACATCACTTTTTTTGGCCACCAGTCTCACCAGCCAATCTTCTCACTAAACCCTTTACATGACTTAGATTTCCCATGAGAAAGAATATACTGAGATCTCTTCCTTCAATCTGATCCAGAAGCTACACCTGGCCTTATGTACACATCCCTCATGGGTTGAACATCATTTAATTATACTCAGCTAGCCATTCCTTCTTATTTTTCTTATCTGCAATTTCATTTGGGTCATATTTCTTAACAGAATTTCTTCATGGATTACTTTAACCCTATCATAGATGATCTTAGCACACAGAATTCATAATTAATGGTAAGACGTGTTTTTCTCATTTTATCCCAGGTTCATTTAGAGTTAAGGTTTTAATTTGGCTCTCAGAAAAGCTTTCTATATGGGCTTCACTAAAGTATGGACTCAGGGTTAACTTCTACCTGTCCATTGGAAAACTGTTAATGTCTGGTTTAGAGCTCTAGTTTTTCAGATCAATTTATATTTATGTTACATTCTTGCATGAGGATGACCTAGTAAAATTTTTCATATCATACTGCACAATGCATCAAAGTATGAGCAGCTTAACATTTATAGATATCCTTGGGGTAGGACTGGAAGAGGTAGGGAGACAAGAAGAGATTGCAAAGACAAAAAAAATATACATCAAAAAAAGTTGGAAATATGTGCTATGAGTGCTTTTTTTTTTTGCAGGAAGAAGTCTGCAATTCAGGGACTTGCCTGATATTAGTCTACATACAACACACCTTCCTTTACAATTGTATTTCTATTTTTTAGCATTTTTCTTGAGTTTTTAGAGTAAATGACACAGCAAAGAGATAATTCTCTGCCTCATTTACTGAAAGTTATTTTGGTAAAGGGGTACTTGGGAGGAGGCTCAAGAAATAATGGTTGAAATGAGTGTATTTTTCATCATTTGGAGAAAAAGTGTTAGAAGCAGCTAAATGTCAAGGCTTAATCCAGGCTGAGTTCAGATTTCAACATGACTCTGGAAATGGCTTTTGACCTAAATTACAGAAAAAACAGCCAAAGATAAGACCTCCTTCAGTATACCTGGACACAATTTGCTGACTTATCTTTAAGATGGCCAGTTTAAGCCCCCTTTCAATGCTGGAGAATGAAACTCTCCGAATTTTGCAGAGTTGGAACCAAATAACAAATAAGCATTATTACCAAGAAGATAAGTGCCTTCTTCATACATAGGACAAAGCTCCCACAAACTCCAGCACACTTCCATGTCAGGAATGCCTGACCACCTCTGAAAAACAAGGGTTTGTCAAAGCCGTTTCTCTGCCTCTTCCCTGTAAACTTTCATTGCTGCCACCTGATGACTTGTGTGCACCAGGATCCAGAGACCCACAGACACTGAGACAAAACTGTGTGTGAGTGTCTCCTGTGGAGGTATGGGTCAGCAGTGGACTGCTGCAGGGGCAGGGGCTCTGGTGCAGCAGACCCGGGTACGGCATAAGCCCTCTTGGAGGACGTCACCATTAATCCCACCACCTAGTCACCAGAACTCTCCATCAGAGAGCAGACAGACTGAAAACAACAATCACAGAAAACTAACCAATCTGACCACACAGACCACAGCTGTGTCTAACTCAATGAAACTATGAGCCATGCTGTGCAGGGCCACCCAAGATGGATGGGTCATAGTGGAGAGTTTTGACAAAACGTGGTCCACTGGAGAAGGGGATGGCAAACCACTTCAGTATTCTTGTCTTGAGAACCCCATGAACAGTATGAAAAGGCAAAAAGATAGGACAATGAAAGATGAACTCCCCAGGTCAGTAGGTGCCAAGTATGCTACTGGAGATCAGTGGAGAAATAACTCCAGAAAGAATGAAGAGACGGGGCCAAAGCAAAAACAACACAGAGTTGTGGATGTGACTAGTGATGGAAGTAAAGTCTGATGCTGCATAGGAACCTTGAATGTTAGGTCCATGAATTGAGGCAAATCGGAGTTGTCAAAGAGGAGATAGCAAGAGTAAACATTGACATTTTAGGAATCAGCGAACTGAAATGGACTGGAATGGGTGAATTTAACTCAGATGACCATTGTATCTACTACTGTGGGCAAGAAGCCCTTAGAAGAAATGGTGTAGCCATCATAGTCAACAAGAGTCGGAAATGCAGTACTTGGATGCAATCTCAGAAATGAAAGAATGAACTCTGTCTGTTTCCAAGGCAAACCATTCAATATCATGCTCATTCAAGTCTATGCCCCGACCAGTAATGCTGAAGAAGCTGAAACTGAACAGTTCTATGAAGACTCACAAGACCTTCTAGAACTAACACCCCTAAAAGATGTCCTTTTCATTATAGGGGACTGGAATGCCAAAGTAGGAAGTTGAGAAATACCTGGAGTAACAGGCAAATTTGGCCTTGGAGTACAGAATGAAGCAGGGCAAAGGTTAACAGAGTTTTGCCAAGAGAATGCACTGATCATAGCAAACACCTTCTTCCAATGACACAAGAGAAGACTCTACACATGGACATTACCAGATGGTCAATGCCAAAATCGGATTGATTATATTCTCTGCAGCCAAAGATGGAGAAATTCTATACAGTCAACAAAAATAAGACCAGGAGCTGACTATGGCACAGACCATGAACTCCTTATTGCCAAATTCATACATTGAAGAAAGTATGGAAACCCACTAGAATATTCACGTATGCCCAAAATCAAATCCCTTATGATTATACAGTGGAAGTGATAAATAGATTCAAGGGATTAGATCCGATAGACAGAGTGCCTGAAGAACTATGGATGGAGGTTCATGACATTGTACAGGAAGCAGGGATCAAGATCATCCCCAAGGAACAGAAATGCAAAAAGGCAAAATGGTTATCTGATGAGACCTTACAAATAGCTGTGAATAGAAGAGAAGTGAAAGGCAAAGGAGAAAAGGAAAGATACACTCATTTGAATGCAGGGTTCCAAAGAATAGCAAGGAGAGATAAGAAAGCCTTCCTCAGTGATCAATGCAAAGAAATAGAAGAAAACAATAGAATGGGAAAGACTAGAGATCTTTTCAAGAAAATTAGAGATACCAAGGGAACATTTCATGCAAAGATGGGCTCAATAAAGGACAGAAATGGTACGGACATAAGAGAAGCAGAAGATATTAACAGGTGGCAAGAATACACAGAAGAACTGAACATAAAAGATCTTCACCCTCCAGATAATCACAATGGTGTGATCACTCACATAGAGTCAGACATCCTGGAATGTGAAGTCAAGTAGGCCTTAGGAAGTATCACTATGAACAAAGTTAGTGGAGGTGATAGATTCCAGTTGAGCTATTTCAAATCCTAAAAGATGACACAGTCAAAGTGCTGCACTCAATATGCCAGCAAATCTGGAAAACTCAGCAGTGGCCACAGGACTGGAAAAGGTCAGTTTTTCATTCCAATCACAGAGAGGCTATGCCAAAGAATACTCAAACTACCACACAATTTCACTCATTCACACGCTAGTAAAGTAATGCTCAAAATTCTCCAAGCCAGGCTTCAACAGTACATGAACCGTGAACTTCCAGATGATGAAGCTGGATTTAGAAAAGGCAGAGGAACCAGAGATCAAATTGTCAACATCTGTTGGGTCATCGAAAAAGCAAGAGAGTTTCAGAAATATATCTACTTCTGCTTTATTAACTATGCCAAAGCCTTTGACTGTGTGGACCACAACTAACTCTGGAAAATTCTTAAATATATGGGAATACCAGACCACCTGACCTGCCTATTGAGAAATCTGTATGCAGGTCAGGAAGCAACAGTTAGAACTGGACATGGAACAACAGACTGGTTCCAAATAGGAAAAGGAGTACGTCAAGGCTGTATATTGTCACCCTGCTTATTTAACTTATATGCAGAGTACATCATGAGAAACACTGGGGCTGGATGACGCACAACCTGGAAATATCAATAATCTCAAATATACAGATGACACCACCCTTATGGCAGAAAGGAAAGAAGAACTAAAGAACCTCTTGATGAAAGTGAACAAGGAGAGTGAAAAGGTTGGCTTAAAGCTCAACATTCAGAAAACTAAGATCATGGCATCTGGTCCCATCACTTCATGGGAAACAGATGGAGAAACAGCAGAAACAGTGATAGACTTTATTTTGGGGTGCTTCAAAGTCATTGCAGATGGTGACTACAGCCATGAAATTAAAAGATGCCTTACTCCTAGAAGAAAAGTTATGATCAACCTAGACAGCATATTAAAAATCAAAGACATTACTTTGCCAACAAAGGTCCGTCTAGTCAAAACTATGGTTTTTCCAGTAGTCATGTATGAATGTGAGAGTTGGACCATAAAGAAAGCTGAGCACCAAAGAACTGATGCTTTTGACCCTGTGGTGTTGGAGAAGACTCTTGAGAGTCCCTTCGACTGCAAGGAGATCCAACCAGTCCATCCTAAAGGAAATCAACCCTGAAAATTCATTGGAAGGACTGATGCTGAAGCTGAAGCTACAATACTTTGGCCACCTGATGTGAAGAACTGACTAACTGGAAAGACCTGATGCTCAGAAAGATTGAAGGCGATAATCATTTCCACTCTATAGGACTGAAGTGGCTTAGGAAATTGGTGTAGGCTAAACTAATTGCATTCCTGTTGGCGTCCGCTGAGCGAAGTTTTACCTTTTCCTTTCCCTGAGAGTGACTACCCATCTCCCCATTCCACTTAGGCAGTGGGCCAGCTGAAAGCAAGTACTGTCTTTGCTAGAGGAAACTTCGCACATGCCTTAAGTTCCCTGCTCTGGTCTTCCTCAGTTCATAAGATCTCCACAGAGTGCATTGACTCTGAGCTCTTTGCACCCTCTGGTTGTCATGCTGGGCGATCCACGCGCTCCTCACGGTTCATTTGAAGCAGCCTCCATAGGGAATGGAGAAGGAATGGCAACCCATTCCAGATTCTTGTCTGAAAAACTCCAGAGGACAGAGACAGAGCGAGCCTGTCAGCTACAGTCATAAGGAGTCAGACCATGACGTGAGTGACTTACAATCTCACTCAAGCATAGAAGGAGAACTGTGATGGATTGGGGGTGACGCATGTGATGATTCTCTTACTGAATTTGTTGCAAAAAAGAGCTACATCTTCAAATTTAAGACAACCACTTGAAACTCAAAACTTGAGACATAAAGAGCTTATTTTTGAACCTATTGGGAATATTCTCCTAGATGTAGTGTTCATCACTGCTCTGCCCTGGACGAGTTATGAGCAAATATCAGTCTGAAGACTCACCTGGATTTCCTTTCATAGCGGTCATATGGCATCCAGTTTCAGGGTTCAAAGGCTAAGAGCTCTATGCCTCCTTCGCCTTAATTTTGACAAAATGGCCAGGGATCCCATAACCTTCTGAACATTTTTTTCTTTTCTTCCTTCTTTCTCTCTCTCTCCCTTCCTCCCTACCTGCCTCTCCAGACTTCTATGGGAGCTCTTATCAGAATTGTAGATGGGAAGTTAGTTATTGGACTGTCTCCAGGTTGACCTTTTTCTCCACCTCCAAACAAATAGTCAGATAATTTTCTTTTACAGGTATTACTTGGAGAGATTACAAGATAGGCCTAGAGGAAATGTTGAAGAAGAAACATATTTTGGGAAAACGGTCTGAGGTGTGAATTCTGTCCTACTATAGGGATCCTGAGGGTCTTCTGGAGGAAGAAGCACTAGATTTGAATTGAAAAAAATGTGGTGGATCAAGCCTATAGACTCTTTCACTCATAATGTTCTGGGTCTACACTAAGTGTTTCCCATGTAACCCAACATGTTTCCCATACTTCAGACTCCCAGGAACAACATGTTTGAATGATGATAAGTCATCAGTTCAATTCAGTCAGTTCATTTCAGTTGCTCAGTTGTGTGACTCTTTACAGGCCCTTGGAATAAAGCAGCCAGGACTCCTCTGCCTATCACAACTCCCAGAGTTTATTCAAACTCAATGCCCATTGAGCTCCAGTGATGCCATCCAACCATCTCGTCCTCTGTGGTCCCCTTCTCCTACCGCCCTTC
>NW_017212763.1:0-16266 GCF_001704415.2 Capra hircus
ACAGATCCCACGGGGCATATACAGAACCATTCCGATCAAACAAAATGAAAAATGACTTTAAAATCGCAAACAAAACATGAGTATATGTGTTCATTCATGGAGCAAGGGTTTCTTCGATCTGAAACTGGCGTCGATGAAGGACTGTGTGAAGAATACTTCAAAGTCTATTTGGCAAACACAGCCTACGTTGGCTATATTTAGTCCTCAGATGAATGGAATGTCATGAGTACTGGGCGTTTCAAAGAAGCAGCCTGTGAAGCTCTGGACGCTTATTGGGATGCGTGGTATACCACATTCACACGTTTCAGTAGCATTGGTGCAAAAACGATACACTTCTCAGGGGAAGCTTCTACATGGACTCTTGGGATCAGAGCTCTAACTCATACACACATACTTTTCTTTGAAAATGATCCTGCATGATAAGCAAACAAAACACTGGATGAACACCTAGACGGTGAGCTCTGTACTAAATGATTTGAAAGCCAGTAGATGGAATGAGCTGATGAGGAAGACTACAAACGAGTCATCTTCTTCAACTTGGTCAAACTGCTCATAGTCATACAAGTGAATGAAAAGTGGAGCCTGTTGTCATTCAATCTGTTGAAAAGAAAGAGAATAATACAACAAATTAGCAAATCTTATTTTCTTCATAAACATTATATTATTTCTGCACAGCTTTCTTACTGGCATGAATAGAATATCTGCAATAATCACTTGTCACAGTGAAATGGATTCACATTCGATATCGATTCACATCTAGAATTGATGCCATAGCTGTTTTGATACTATTGCTTGAGTGAATGCAACTTATGTGACTTCACAAACTACAAACACGACTAACATAATAGGTATTAAAAAACCTTGAGTGACATGAGCGTGAAGACTTAGTAGAGTTGCTCTCAAGAATCATGATACTATTCTTCACTCCAGCCATAGGACTGGAATCTGTACATTAACACCCCTGCAAAAGAACGGGAAGGATAGAATAATAATAAAGGAACTTCATAACTATATTCCTACTGTCAACATTCAACACTATGTTTTCTTTTCAACTGACTTTCATATTTGGTCTACTGTAACCTCTTCTGTGTTCATTTTATGCTAAACTTATTGCCAACAGTAAAATTACCATATGAGCTCTAATGAATTTTTTTACTTGCAAAGCTAGTGATAGAACCAAAGGCCAATATCTACATCAAACAGGAGGAATGGAATGGAAACTGTAAACAATTTTATGGAATAGCATTTCGTGCTCCTATTCAGTCAAACGGACATTCCAAAGGATGTGATTTTTCTGAAAGTTTATTTCGGAAACTTGGAAGTGGATGACTGCAAACAATAAAACGAATAATATATTGATACATAATACGAATAATATACAGTGGGTCATTCTTTTTTCTATTCTGCCACAGCTAACTGACTGGAAGTCAGTTGTCGTAACTACTACTAACAGAAGACCCTCCACCGATGAGTGAAGATATATAGGAAAATCCATAATAGATCTAAAAACCGTCAAAGATAAAATGGTCATGAAAAAATACAGTGACAGTTTAGTTGGTATAAGAAAACAGGATGATTATGAAAGCAAAGCCAACAATCATGGATAGGCCATGGAAGCCCGTGGCTGTCACGAAGTGTTGACTTGTATCCTTCATCTGAGGTTGTTAAAAGTGCGTGGTAAAATCCAGAGGTTTGCAGCAGTGGTAACCTCCTGAGCAGACTGAAATCCAAAGGGTTTCCAGAATATCCTGACGATTTCCATCTACTAGGCTGTGGTGAGCTCAAGCAAATACATACTCCAGAGGACAGAAGACAGACGTCTACTGCACTTAGGGAGAAAGGGAATGTTGCTGCTCAGGCCTAGTACAAGTGTAGAAGCAACACCTCGGTGATTCGATCTTTAAAGACTCCATACATATGAGAAAGACTGGTATGAATAATCCTTCAGAAGCGCCTTCTCAGACCTCCTCCCATCATAAGCACAAGCATAATGAAAACACTGAGTTTTCATGGGCTCACGCAAAATTAGACTCACTTATGACTTTGCTTTGAGAAGAGTTGGAACTACTCATTGTTTAAGAGAAATGACCCTTTCTTCTCTGAAGACTTGTGAATCATTCATAGGGTGTGGTGAATAAACTACTTAAGGATCTAATCCATAAAAATGCGATAGGCTAAGCACAGAGATGTTTTTCTCCCTTTCTCAAAGGATGGAACATTTTGTATTTGCACTGACTTTATGTCTTGACTTCATGTACAATTAGATATTGATTTTTTTAGTTGACATACCAATAGGACTAAAAATATCGATATAATACTGATAACTCATGTTGGTATGTGTGGTTGTCACATAGGATTCACAGGAGATTTAGATTCACAGGTTGTCAACGTAAAGGATGAATGCTATTTAGCTTCTTCGTGACTCTAGACCACGAATGAAGAGTTTTCCTCAACATATTTCACTGAGGGAAATACAAGGATGATAGGCATAATACTATGCTTCGACTCACGGATATCGAAGCATTGTTCACAATACAGATCTGATTTTCGAAATCAGGGTTCTTTCAGTGTCCTTGAACAGCATTTGTTTTTCTGGATACAGAAGAAAAAACTCATGAGTATCAAACTGGTTCCCAGAAAACATGTGTATGAATTGTTATCTTCCTGAACCAGGGATCAAACCCACATCACTTCCACCTCCTGCACTGGTAGGCAGAGTATTTCTTTATCAACTGCGCCACCTGGGAATCGACATACATTTCAAGGACCACTGCCATCAGCTTCTACTGTTCATGACCAAACTAGGAGAAACAACATTGGAAGAAGGACTCATAAGGGTACTCATAGGAAGTACTCATAAGTCAAGGAACCGTTCTACTGGGTCCTCTCGTTATTACTGGGACAAGTCAGTTCCTCCGATGATGATGGGTATAACTGAAAAAATTATTACAAATGCATGGGATGCGATGTCTACATGATAAATGTGTTCCTCTTATACTATTGCTTCAGGGATGTCTACTTCCGCATGAACGACTGCACTACAAGGGATGCCTGCTATTCCAGCTCAAGCAACAGATAGTCAAGTGCAGATCATTGTCCTTTGTTGAAAATAATCAGCAGTTGTCAACATAGGGAACATGCCGGAGGAACCCTTGGGATGGAACTCTAAAAACAGGTTGGGCCCTCTTTTTGCCAGGCCCTGCGATAAAATACAAATCAGAAAAAGAAAAATAGCATCGGTTTTGTCAGGACTTCCTCATCTTTTCTTTCTCGGTAGCAGGAAGCAGACATTGAGGCCAGAGGACTGCAGGATTTCATTGTGAACTAACGTTGGGTGGGGTGGAGGCTCATCACTCTAGTAAGAATGTGGCTCACTAAAACGGAATTTCATTCACTTCATGGACATAGAGTTCTAGAATCCTTCATTAAGGAATTCAATAAGCTATATTTCCTTACACCTTCACAATCTCTTGGTTTACAAGAATGTCAATTGCTAGTCCAGCACTTATACAATGAGTGTTACAGGTAGTATGAGTGTATAAATGATGACGAGCAATGACAGGAAGTTTATTTATTCTCTGTTTGAATTCTTGATTTTTTATATAATTTTTTATAATATCCTTACAGATGTAAATATTTTAGTGACATGTATAAATACACGTTGAGTAGTGCTATGATAACTCATAGTGTTGCCACAATAAATATCATGGTTATTATGTGCTTTTCATATATTCCTTTGGAGATTCTCTTGCATTACACATCATCATAAGATATTTAATAGTTTCCTAAACTGTACAGTAGGTCCTTGTGGCTTCTTTTATATATGGTAATGTATTTGTTAATAATTCAAACAAAAACTGGTACACAAATATTCATAGTGACATTCACAATAGCTCAAAGGTTAGAACTCATTCAAGTGTCCGTTGGTGGGAGACTGAATATGCAACGCAAGGTATATTCAGAAGCTTGAACGGTATTCCACCATACAAAAAAGTACATTAAATGGTGCTGCCACTCTGCAAGACATTACACAAATGACTCCAAAACGAACACGTGGAAGAAATACATAGTTCGATTCCAATTCATGCTATGTACCCAAAAGGATTGGGAAAGGGGGCTGAAAAAAAATGGATACTCCTTCCGTCATACTCACAACAGCATGATTCACACTGGCAAACAAACAGAAGCAATCGAAGTGTCCATGGCAGCCAATTCCATAAACAAACTGTGGTATACACACAATGGAATCTGATTCGGCCTTCAAAGTCAGTAATTCTGACAATGCGACAATGTGGACAAACCTTATGGTCATTAGATTAAGTGAAATAAACCAGACCAAAAAAAGACAAACGTTCTGTGATTCCGCTCATATGAGATATCCAAACAAGTCAAATCTGTCAGAAATAGCAGAAAGTGATTCCGACCGATCGAAAAGAGTTCATGTTTCATGGACCTCAGTTTCCCTTGGAAAAACTGACTTCCCATCATATCTCCAAAACCAATTAGACAAATAACTGGAAGCTATATCCAGTCAAATGAATGTAGACATAATGTTACAGTGTACACCAAACTCACTCAAACTTCTCAACAGACAAAAGGCAAAACTGTATCTGTGGCACCTCAGCTTAGCTTAAAACTGTATCTACGGTACCTCACTTCTGCTTATAAAATTTAACAACAACAACAACACACTAAAGGCTATCCAAAAAAGGATAGAAAACACATATAACATCAACTTTAAAAAATTAGAAATTGAAACGGTGAAAAACCTTATTCACAAAACTTAAACACAAGCCACAGGAAACTATATTTATAAAATAGATATCTGATAAAGGATTGTTCTCCAAATATACCAAAAAATCTAGAACAATCTCATAAAATATGTATACACCTAAACACCTGGCCTACAAAAATATAAAGATAGTAAATAAGCCTATCAAAAAGACTCAAAACCACATAGCATTAGGAAATGACAAACTAAAATAACAGTGAGGTAGCACTGCACACCTATTAGATCCAGTCAACTCAAGAAAAGGGGGTAGGGCACAGCTTCTCCGGTGGCTCAGTGGTAAAGAATCTGCCTGACAATGCAAGACACTCTAGTTCGATCCCTTACCCCAGAAGATCCCACAAGCCACAGAGAAACATAGCTGGATTTTTCCACAGCTAAACAAGGCTCACCTGTGACCTGAATCCTTCATGTCCAGCACTTACTAAACAGCTTTGAAAACATGTCCAGACAAAAAAGGATCGCATGATTATATACAACAGCTCGACTTGTAATCACTACAAACTTTCAAATATCAGGATGTCTTCAGTAGATGACAGTGTAAACAAATGGGGATACATGCAAAGTGAAGGGGAGCAAATGCTACCACAAAATATACCACCTCAGCATGAGGATTAGTTGGACCCAATTAACTTTTATTTTTTTAGAGGACACATGATCATCTCTGAAACCCAAGTTCAAGACAGCTCTTCTGTGAGTCACATTTACCAGAGAAATCTCATTTCAAAGGAATCCTCTCTATATGCCAGATAGAAGGATGAGACACAGTCTTTTGAAACTCTTTTTTCTTTTCTATCGATAGGGAAAGCTAAGCCGTAAATCTGCACAGCCACCATACCCTTCCTTTCCTTTGGTTGTATTTTTTTAAATATTTGTTTCTGTTTTCATTTGGCTGCGCCAGGTCAACCTTCATTGAGGCAAGCCAGATATTTAGCTACAGCATGCAAATTCTCTGTTGTGGCATGGGAGATCTAGTTCTTGGATCAGGAAATGAACCTGGGCCTCCTTCTTTGGGAGTGTCCAGTCTCAGCCACTGGACCACCAGGAAGTGCCTGTTTTGTTTTCAGATGAAGATGGAATCTAAGGTGATATCTTGGGCCATTTCAGTCACTGACTCAGTTTCCTGAGTTTGTCCAAAGCACGCACAAGGTGCACATTATTAAACTGGTTTGCAAAACAAGAAAAGGTTGTCTGCTACAACACTGTATGCTTACAAATATCTAAATGGTAAATGGCATAGTATTGATTTTTCATTACTATGGGGGGAGAAAGAATGCAGGATTCATACATGTTACAACACGAATAAATATTCAAACCATCTTCAGTGAAAAAAAAATCCACATAGAAAAGGCCACCCAGAACCCTTATTCACCATGTCTGCTTTCAATCCATCAAGTTTGTCCAAATAACTGAAAATCTCAGTAACACTCTAAATAAAGAAAAAAGGATGAAGATGGAAACAAAAGATATATTCATACACTTGAACATTGCAAAGTGGAAGTGGGGCGGTGGATTACATTATAACGTAGATACCATATGATTTCCTGATTTTGGAGATTATGTGCTGGTTCTGGCAGAAGGTACCCATTTTGGATAAAACACATAGAGTCTTTTAGATGATGTGGCAAATGCTAGCACTTGTTCCCATTGCTAGGCATTTTCTGTACATTTTAAATGACTGGAAAGTATACTAGGTTTCAAAACAACCATGTCAATACCACAAAAGAAATTTAGAGTAGACAGGCAGGAAGCTTTCTGATACAGGCCAAGACTTACCCAGACGAAGTTCAAGGGAAGCTGCGATGCTCACTGCCCTTGAAGGAGTCCACGTGGAATGAAGAAGTACTGTGGGAAGTCTCTTAGTAACCACCATGTCTTGGGTCCTCTGGATGACCTACTGCAGGAGAAACAGATGTTACAGATAAAACGTTCCACATCACTTCACAAAATGTTGTTAGACTACTTTCAGTAAAGCTGAATCATTTGGGATCAATTTACAATCATATAATAGACTACCATTTACAGTCCAAAAATCACTTGCATTTCTAGACACTCATAACAATCAGAAAAAAAATTAAGAAACTCCCACTTAAATAAAACATCTAGCAACAAACTTAATCAAGAACATAAAAGACCAGTAGTCAGAAAACTAGAAAGCACTGATAAAGAAACCAAAGAAAACACAAATACACAGAAAACTATTCCACGCTCATGCACTGGAACAATGAGGAATTAAAAGGTCCATTCCAACCAAAGTCATCAACAAATACACGGACTGCAATCACAAAATAACATTCAATGGCATTTTTCACAGAAATAGAAATATTCCTCATATTAGACTGCTACTGTTGACCAGGACCTTAAACGGCCAAAAAGACTCTGAGAAAGAGGAACACAGCTGGAGGCATCTTCCTATCCCTCTTCAAACTACATCACGGAGCTGTAGTGACCACCACAGTGAGGAACTGGCAGGAACACAGACACATGGACTCCAGGAGAGAATAGAGAGCCCAGAAACGAACCCACATGTACATGGTCAGTTCCTGAAAATCAAACCAGGAACGAGCGAAGAGGAAAGGACAGTCTTCTCAAGAAACAGTGACAGGAAAACGGCCACCTACACGGAAGAACATCAGTGTTCATCCTCTACATCATCTAACGCAAATCGAACTGAAAACCCACCGCTTTGCACACGGAGCTCTTTCCCCCTGAGTCCTCCGAGATGGACCTCCAGTCAGCCCTCAGCTGGACACAGGAAACGTCTACTCCGTCCTCATTTTTCGCTCTTGCAGCGCCTCCCTGCTGGTGGGCACTGAGGCAACCCTGCTCCTCTCAGCCTGGATGCAGCCCTGTTATCCAGAAGCCTGAGCCCTGATGGTCCTGAGGAGACAAAGCTCCCGCCAGCTGCTCACGGGGCAGAGCCTAAAGGCAAAGCGTCCTGCGCCCGCGGGTCAGAGGGGGCTTTGGCGCCCCCCTGCGGGCCACAGGAGAAGAGCGGGCAGCCCGGCGCTCACAGACCTCAGAGGGCTCACCCAGAAGCAGCTCTGCTGCGAGCACTCAGACTGGAAGCCCAAACTGAAATGGAGCAGAATAGCTCCATGACCCTCCGCAAAACATGGCTAAGGAACAATCAGAGCCTGTATGGAATGCAGCCATAAAAAGGAACACATGTGAGTTTGTTCTAATAAAGGGGAGGGAAGTCAGTCAAAGAGAGAAAAACATGGAATCTAGAAGGATGGTACTGACGAGTCTGTTCACAGAGCAGCAATGGAGGTGCAGACATAGAGAACAGACTTACCAGACGAGGGTGGGGAACAAGAGGGAGAGGGTGAGATGAATGGAGAGAGCAGCATGGATGCAGGTACACCAACCTTTGTAAATAGACAACCAATGGGAATTTGCTGTATGATTCAGGGAACTCAAAC
Source organism: Capra hircus (assembly GCF_001704415.2). NCBI lineage: Eukaryota > Metazoa > Chordata > Mammalia > Artiodactyla > Bovidae > Capra > Capra hircus. The sequence continues at coordinate 8,215 of NW_017212763.1, forward strand.
TGGGGCTCAGTAGTAACCTAGAGAGGTGGGAATGCGTGCGAGGTGGGAGGGAGATTCCAGAGCAAGAGGACATAGGTACACCTATGGTCAATTCATGTGGATGTATGACAAATCAAACCAATATTGTAAAGCAATGATCAATCAACTAAAAAGAAATAACTGTTTAAAAAAATATGAACATACACACAAACTTTGCAACAAGGTAACTCCATTTTAAAAACTATTGAAATTTTAGAAAACTACAAACGTTCTACATGACCTTCGGTCTGGTGATCAGGTCTAACATACACAAAACAAGCCAACTTACCCAATTATGAATACAAATGAGTTAACACATTGCCTTTTATCATTTCATACATTTACCCTGTGGAGGACCTTACTCGAGAGAACCAAAAAGAAACTGCTAAATGAACCACGGACCACCCACCCTGGCCAGGCAACAGAGAAAAGAAAACACTTGCAGGAGTCATCTCACAACAGGAGGTCCTGGGAAGGAACAAGGAACGAACAAGCTACCACCAACCAGAATTCTGGAGAGGTCAGGAGATGGGAGGCTCCAGTTCAGAGGTCCTACCAACCTCCCAGGATGCACTTCGCTGGAATCCATCTCGGCTGAGTGATGCGTGTGCCCCCAAGAAGGATCCCAATTCAGAATGCCTGGCAAGAGACAAACCAGAAATGAACCCGATGACCATAAAACCTGAGAGTGCGAGCCACGTGACAGAGTGGTTCTCTCCGTTTCCCTCACCCTCCTGCCCTCCACCCCGGCAGCCCTTCCCAATGAAGCCTCTCGCTTGGACAGCACTCCTCTCCTCAGACAACTCATTGCCCAGTGTCAGACAAGAACTCACTCTCAAGCCCTGGAAGGGAACCCCCTTCCTTCATCAAAAGCAATATCCAGGAGAAAAGAGCTTCCAAAACGCTATCTTGCAGAGAAGGAAATCAGACAAGGCAATGGCAGCCCGCTCCAGTACCATTGCCTGGAGAATCCCACGGACAGAGGAGCCTGGTAGGCTGCAACCCCGGGGTCACTAAGAGTCGGACACGACTTCACTGAGTGACTTCACTTTCACTTTTCACTTTCATGTACTGGAGGAGGACATGGCAACCCACTCCAGTGTTCTTGCCTGGAGAATCCCAGGGACAGAGGAGCCTGGTAGGCTGCTGTCTATGGGGTCGCGCAGAGTCAGGCACGACTGAAGCGACGTGGCAGCAGCAGCAGAGAAGGAAATGGCACCACCTGCAGTACTCTGGTCTCAGAAATCCTAGGGACAGAGGAGCTTGGTGGGCTACAGTCCAAAAGCAGGGCATTTCTGACGGGAGGAAACAGTCCCAGGGAAGCTGAGCTGCTCACCAAAGGCCCCAGAGCTTTGGATAGCACACCAGAGCTGTGGCTGAGGATTCCCAGCTGCCATGCCTCTTGATCCTGGCCTCTTTCACTAGATACGTGTGTGGAAAACTAGAATCTCAAATATGCCCTGGTGGTTCCATAGTCAAGAATCCACCTGCCAGTGCTGGAGATGCATGTGCGATCCCTAGGATGGGAAGATGCCACATCCTATGGAGCCCGTGTGCCACAACTGCCGAGCCTGTGCTCTAGATCCTGGAAGCCACGATGCCGAGTTCACATGCCGCAGCCACTGAAGCCCGTGAGCCTGTGCCCCTCAACAAGAGGACACACTGCAGTGAGAAGCCTGCAAACCACTCGTTATGGCCCATGCTCACCAAAACTAGAGAAAAGCCCACACACAAAGATGCAACACAGCCAACAATCAATACAACTCTTTTCCTAAACAAATGCACATCTGACAAAGAAACTGTACTCGAATTGTCCAAGAACACTAGAGCAAACAAGCCCATTCATAATTGGTAACGACTGAAATAGACACCTGGCCACTGAGGGTATACTGATAGTAAACTATCATACAAAAACATACTCAAGATACTGGTGCGATGCACGCAGAGCCCCCTTTGAAAGACAATCTGACAGTTTTTTTTTTTTTCAGTAACCACGTGGGACAAGCACTGAATTCTGTGTATGACAAGCGGTGGAAGCCAGGTATCTTACCATTGGAAGGCAAAGTTCCAGATAAACAAAAGGAAACGTTACAATGTCCATGTCGTGGTGGATCAGGTTGGAGACATCATCACAAATTACCTTTAACTGAATATGTTCAAAGGTGAGCTGGAATACATGGAGATATATCTCCATGTATTGTCAGCTGAGCATATTGAGCTCCTACATGTATGTTTTAAATATCATTCTCTAATAAAAGGGAACAGGAAACATCTCCGATGGCCTGGTGGTAAAGAAGCTGCCTACCGATGCAGGGAACACGGGTTCAATTCCTGTGTAGAAGATTCCACACGCCCAGGGGCAATGAAGCCCTTGAACAACTCTTGACGTTTGCATGCTCCAGAGCCCAAGTTCTGCACACAGAGAAAGCACTGCAATGAGAAGCCATGGCACAGCAACTAGAAGGTAGCCTCTGCTCACTACAACTAGACAAAGGAGCAATAAAGACCCAGCACAGTCAAAAATAATGTCATGTTAAAAAAAGGACAGTTCTTTGAAGAAATGACTGAGACTAGGGGTGAGACTGTAAATATATGAGCCAGGGTCATCTTCAATTATGAGAAATTAAAGAAACTAAAGACAACTATCAAGCTGTCCAAACGGATACAAATGAATGACGACACAGTGTTATCTGTATACACCAGCAAATAACAATCTGAAAGGGAATTGAAACAAACAATTCCCCTTCAATCACGTCAACATTAATAAAAGACTTTGCTATGGATGGAATGAGGATGACAAGACTGGCACACTGGAAATGATACATGATTGCTGAAAAATACCCTCAAGCCATGGACAGAGACTCCATAGCGATGACAAGACTTCAGTTGGCAATACCGTGGAATGCATCTGCCATCTGAAATGAAGATTCAATATGAATTACAAAAGGCTGAAAGGTGGCTGCTAAACCACAAAAGATGCCAGCATTCTTGGCCTCCAGAGGAGAATTCAATCCAGGGCAAGTGACGAAGCTTGATGGCTCAGAGGTTTTCTGTGAAAAAGTTTGATTCAAGTAGAAAAGAGATCGAGAGAGCTGCTGACGTAGACATTCAAAGGGGGAAGAAAGAGTACCCCCTGCTAGTCTTTAGCCAGATGTTATACAGCCACTAGCAGTCTGCTAAGGAAAGAAAGACAATGTCTCAGAGAATGGCACCAGGCCCCTCACCCACAGCATGCATTGAGATCACATTGGCAGCAGATGAGTCATCCCAGGCCAGAAAATGATGGACATGAATCTTGAAGAAAGGCAGATTTCCAAGCAAATATATAGTTTCATTCACAGAGGTTAAGAGAACCAGGTATGAGTAAGACAAACCGGTTTGTCGAGTCGTTTCTGAGCCCTTAGGGGGAACTGACCTGAAGACATTAACATACCTTAAGACAAACATTTCCATAAGAACAATGCATTGCTTAGTTCAAGGTTTGAGAAAAGTTAAATTCAGGTGGAGCCAGGAGTTGTCATGGCAACACAGAATTTTCAGAGAAACCTTCTTTTACATTTGTATCAAGATGGAGAAAAAAAAACCGCAGCCCTCTTTGGTCTCCTCCTGCCTCTTAAGAGAGAGAAAAAAACGTCTGACACTTGCAGTTTATTTTCTCTGTCTGGAGACCCCTGGCCTTCCTGCCTGTTATCCTCTCCAGGCCTGTAGGAAGCAATACACTCGGCTGCTTGGGAAAAGCGCGCGGGTCTGAGCTGTATGCAAAGGGGTGAAGCGGTAAAACCCTCGGCCCCAAAGGCGAGGCTTTTCTGCGATCGCCATTTCAGTCGGCTCCGAGACTGCAAACAAAGGGCAGAAGACATGGTTCCCTGCTCCGCCGAGTCCGAGTTCCCTTACCTGTGGTCCACAGCCCTGCGCTCTGCTCGCTGGATGCCAATCGACGGGGACCCAGGAGCCCACGAAACGAGCAGTCCCAGCTGCAATGGCGAGCCCTGAGAGCACAACTGGGGACCCCTGGCCCCGAGGCGCCGCCATGTTCACCCCGCCCCAGACCCGCTCCCGTGAGCCGCGCCCCTGACCAGCCGCCCAGGCTCGCCCCGCCCCCGAGCGCGCACGGTGCGCCCCGCCCCCACGCCCCCTGCCAGGCCAGGCCCGCGGGACCGCGACTGCCTCCAGGGGAAACACAAGGACAAGCAGATCCACCCCACCGAGACAACCCAAGCTTTTTCTCAGCTCATCTGTCTATGATTTAGGGATAAGAAGCAAAGATGACCTAGGACAGCCATGATATTCTATAGAGCCAGACCCTGGCGCGCAGAGGCTTGAAGAGGGCCCGGGAGCGCTGCCTGAAACAGCAAGCCTCTGTAGCATAGCGGTTAGGCAGGCTGGTAAGTCAGGCAGACTAGGGTCTGTAGGTCAGGAGTTCAAGTCCCGGGTTTAACTCTTTCCCTTTTAGGGGGCGGGGGACCACAAGAGGCGGGGCTTAGACCAGAAAAGTTTCTTTTGATTTTAGAGGTTTATTGTGAAGCTTAGGGTTAGGGTTCGGGCAACCCCCCAACTCGCTCGGGTTCGGGTTCGGGGTTAGGGTTAGAATTCGGGGAACCCCCCTCTTCTTAGAGTTCGGGTTTGGGTTAGGGTTCAGGTCAGGGTCAGGGTTCAGGTTACGGTTAGGGCTTAAAGTGAGCGCTAATGGGGCCCATAGTTCTTTATTAGCCTGCCCTGGCGGGCCGAGGCTTGAAGAGTGCCTGGGAGCAGCATGAAACCCGGGGGCTTTGTTAGCATAGCGGTTAGGCTGACGGCCGAGTAAACATGCAATCTGGCTTTGTGGGTCAGAAGTTCCAGTCCGGGCTTGCCTTTTTTGCTTTGAGCGGATGGGGGACCGCAAGGGGCGGGGCTTAGGCCAGAAAAGTTTCTTTTTCTTTTAGAGTTTTATTGTTAGGGTTAGGGTTAGGGTTAGGGTGCCGGCATCCCCTCAACTTGTTAGGGTTCAGGTTCAGAGTTCGGGTTACGGGAATCCCCTCCCTTCTTAGGGTTTGGATTCGGGTTCGGGTTAGGGTTCAGGGTTCGGGTTTGGGGTTTGGAGTTCAGGGTTTGGGGTTCCGGGTTCGCGGTTCTCGTTTGGGGTTTGGGGTTCCGATTAGGGGTTCAAGGTTCAGCTTAGGGGTTTGGGGTTTGGGGATCAGGTTATGGGTTCTCGGTTCAGATTAGGGGTTTGCAGTTGGGGTTTGGGGTTTGAGGATCGGGTTAAGGGTTTGGGGTTTGGGGCTCGCGGTTTGAGTTTGGGGCTTGGGTTTGGGGTTTGGGGATCAGGTTAGGGGTTCTCGGATTGGTTTAGAGGTTCGCAGTTGGGGTTTGGGGTTTGAGGTTAGGGTTAGGGGTTTGGGGTTTGAGGTTCACGGTTGGGGTTGGGGATTTGGGATTCGGGTTAGGGGTTTGGGGTTCGCGGTTTGGGTTTGGGGTTTGGGTTAGGGGTTCGCGGTTAGGATTTGGGGTTTGGGGTTCGGGGTAGGGATTCTCGGTTCGGGTTAGGGGTTGGCAGTTTAGGTTAAGGCTTAGGGGTTTGGGGTTTGGAGTTTGGGATTTGGGTGAGGGGTTCGCGGTTTGGGGTTCCAGTTATGGGTTTGGGGTTTGGGTTGAGGGTTGGGGGTTGGGGATTAGGGGTTCGGTTTCTGGGTTGACGGTTTGGGTTAGGGATTAGGGGTTTAGGATTTGGGTTTGGGGTTTGGGGATTCGGGTTTGAGGTTCCGATTAGGGGTTGAGTATGTGAGGTTTGTGGTTCGGGGGTCGAGATTTGAGGTTTGGGGTTTGGGGTTCAGGGGATTGGGTTCATGGTTTGGGGTTGGGGGTGTGAGGTGCAGTTTCGAGTTTTGCTGTTCGGGTTAGGAATTAGGGGTTGGCAGTTCGGGGTTCGGCTTAGAGGTTTGGGGTGTGCGGTTTTGGATTTGAGGTTTGGGGTTCCGGTTAGGGGTTTGGGGTTTGGGGTTCGGGTTAGCAGTTTGGAGTTTGGGTTTGGGGGTTGGGGTTTCGGGGTTTAGGGTTCGGTTTTGGTGTTTGCGGTTTGGGATTGGGGTTTGGGATTTGGGGTTCAGGTTAGGGGTTTGCGATTCGGGTTACGGGGTTTGGGGTTCGGGTTCGGGGTGTGGGGTGGGGGTACAGGTTAGGGGTTTGGGTTCAGGGTTTGGGGTTCGGTTTAGGGGTGTGCGGTTTGGGTTTGGGTTTGGGGTTCGGGCTAGTGGTTTGGGGTTCGGGGTTGGGTTCTGGATTGGGGTTCGGAGTTATGGATTCGGGGTTTGGGGCTACGTGTTTCAGGATTTGCGGTTCGGGGCTTGAGGGTCGGGGTTTGGGTTTGGGGTTTAGGGCTCGGGTTAGGGGTTTGGGTTAGGGTTAGGGGTTCACGGTACGGGTTAGGTGTTTGGGGTTCGGAGTTTGGGGATTGGGTTAGGGGTTTTGAGTTCGGGTAAGGGGTTTGGAGTTCCCTGTTCAGGGTTTGGGGTTTGCGGTTGGGATAGGGGTTCAGATTCAGGATATGGGGTTTGGGGTTCGGGTACCATGTTTGGGTATGTGGTTCGGGGTTTGGGGTATGTGGTTCATTGTTTGGGGTTTGAAAGCCCTCCTTGCAGGGAGCTAGGTGCGCCTCCAGTACGGCAGAGCTCTGGCTCTGCTCAGAGCCCCGATCTGGCAGAGTTCCTGGCGCGAGGCTGCTCTGCCGGGGCTAGCCTTGCCCAGACTTGCCTTGCTTTTAGGCTGCCTCCCAGGAAGGAGCTGGTCTGAGCGAGCCTGGGAGACGCCACTGGTGCCTTCCTTGCCTCAGCTCCAATCCTGCCTTGCCTTTGCACATAGGTGCCAGGCCGTCGTTGGGAGGGCTTAGGGGTGGTGGGTTGCACACTGCCAAGGGCTCCAGCAGTGAGAAGCTTCTGTCAGAGGGAAGGGAAGGGCAACTGCAGGGCTCCTCCAGCGGTTGCTGGCCGCCCAGATCAGCGCCACACGGAGAGCACCAGGCTCCCAGGGCCCCTGGCTGGGGTTTTCAGCCCCGCACACACGGAGGCTGATTCCTTGGGTGCCCAGAAAGTGTATGACAGACGTAGGTTCCCTAGCACTCTCCTCCCCAGCAGAGACATGTGCAGGTGTTTGGGGCCTGATCCTGCGTGTCTGGGTTCCTGCCCACAGCCCCAACTCAGGGGAAGCAGCCCCTGAGGCAAGACCTGCTGGAGGAGCCCTGCGCCCCCGCCTGATAGGCGAGTGCACAGCCAGCAGGGAAGCGAGCCTCCTCGGGGGAAGAGGAGGCAGCCCAGCCCCGTCAAGTTGAAAGCCCTGCTTGCACGGAGCTAAGTGCGGCCTCCAGTACGGCAGAGCTCTAGCTCTGCTCAGAGCCCCGATCTGGCAGAGTTCCTGGCGCGAGGCTGCTCTGCCGGGGGCTAGCCTTGCCCAGTACTTGCCTTGCTTTTAGGCTGCCTCTCCAGGAAGGAGCAGGCAGCAGGAGCCTGGGAGTCGCCACTGGCGCCTTTCTTGCCTCAGCTCCAATCCTGCCTTGCCTTTGCACTTAGGTCCCAGTCCTCCTTAAGGAGAGCTTAGGGGCTGGTGGGTTGCACACTGCCAAGGGCTCCAGCAGTGAGAATTCTGTCAGAGGGAAGGGAAGGGCAACTGCAGGGCTCCTCCAGCGGTTGCTTGGCCGCCCAGATTCAGCGCCACACGGAGAGCACCAGGCTCCCAGGCCCCTGGCTGGGGTTTTCAGCCCCGCACACACGGAGGCTGATTCCTTGGGTGCCCAGAAAGTGTATGACAGACGTAGGTTCCCTAGCACTCTCCTCCCCAGCAGAGACATGTGCAGGTGTTTGGGGCCTGATCCTGCGTGTCTGGGTTCCTGCCCACAGCCCCAACTCAGGGGAAGCAGCCCCTGAGGCAAGACCTGCTGGAGGAGCCCTGCGCCCCCCCTGATAGGCGAGTGCACAGCCAGCAGGGAAGCGAGCCTCCTCGGGGAAGAGGAGGCAGCCAGCCCGTCAAGAAAAGCCCTGCTGCAAGTTGAAAGCCCTGCTTGCA